>NC_057806.1:511082579-511280041 GCF_018294505.1 Triticum aestivum | reverse complement strand
GAACCGACGCTAGTTCGGCCCCTAGGGGCGACCTAGCTCCCAGTCACACCCCCAGGCGCCGCCCCCAGGACGCGAAAAATTCGAACTTGGTCGTTCACGCTCACAAAAGACGCCACAAGTCGGGCGATCGCAAGCCACCGTTCGGCGTACAAAAAATAGAGCGGCAGAAGTTCGCGTGCGCATCACTCGGCGTAGCCCGGCGAGGGCGATCCCCATGGTTGCGTAGAGCCGACGCCTTGCTGACCCCAGTGCGCGTACTAGGCGTGGCTTCCGGGTGGATTCATCATCCCCGCGCGAGCCGCCTCGGCCTCGATTTGGTCCGCCGAGGCAGCCGCAGCCGCGCGCACTGCGTTGTCGCGGGCCTTCTTGGCGATGGCCCTGTTCCACCGGTCGGTGGTGACAGCCTCCCGCCGCTGAACTTCCGCCCTCCACTCGGCGTTTGACATGCCCGGTGGCTTGATCGGCGGTGCCCTCGGCTTCCTCTGCTTTGGCTGAGCGACGGAGGCGGTCACGGTTGCCGCCGCGTGGGGGGCGGCGTACTTCTTCGGTGGCATGGCGGCCGGCTGGGAGGAAGGCGAGAAGGAGGGAGATTGGCGGGAGGAAGGAAGAGTACGGGAGGGAAGTGGGGAAAACGCGGGAAGAAACAGCGGGAAGAGGCGCTCGCCTCGCCGACAGGGCGGACGCACGCGCCCTTTTCGTTTGTGCTGGCGCCCCAGGCGCCCCTAGGAAGCCGGGTTCGGCCTGGGTCCGCCGGCACCAGTTTCGCCCTGAGTCGGCGAAAAACGGGCTTCTGGGGCGCGACTGGGCCGTTTTTTCGACGTCGGCACGGCAAAATCGCCTGGGGAGGGCCTGTTGGGGGTGCGGCTGGAGATGCTCTAAGTACTCAGAAGTAAACATAACAGTGCATGAGCATGGTCTTCGTGATGAACTGAAAACAAGCACAAAGTACAGAAAGCGTAAACACAGGATAACATAGGATAAGACAAATAGACTGAAGAAATTGAACCGAGGAAAGAGAGAAAGTCTTCAGTCAAAGTCTTCAAACAGATATGAACAAGTATTCAACACATAAATGAGGAAATGGAACCAGGTAGCTTGGTGAAGACAATGATTTGGTAGACCAGTTCCAACTGTTGTGATAGTTGTACGTCTGGTTAGGGCGACTAGGTATTTAAACCTGAGGACACACAGTCCCGGACACCCAGTCCTGAACACGCAGCTCAGGACACTCAGTCCTCACCGTATTCCCCTTGAGCTAAGGTCACATAGACCTCGCCCAATCACTCGTGGTAAGTCTTCAGGTGACTTCCAAACCTTCACAGACTTGGTCACTCGGCGATCCACAATTTTCTCTTGGATGCTCTAGACCATGACGCCTAACCGTCTGGAAGATGCACAGTCTTCAAAGGTAACAAGCGCCGGATCCACTCAGGATCAATTTCTTCAGTGATGCTCAATCACTTGGGGTTTGTAGGTGTTTGGGTTTGGGTTTTCCTTACTTGATGATTTTCACTCAAAGTCCTCGGAGGATGGGATGCTCTCAAATGACAAGTGTCAGTTTCTCTCGGAGCAGCCAACCAGATAGTGGTTGTAGGGGCGGCTATTTATAGCCTAGGGAGCAGCCCGACATGATAAGACATAAATGCCCTTCAATGATATGACCGTTAGGTGGGTAGATATTTTGGGACAGCTGGCACATAGCATAGCAACGGTCGGAATTTTGGGTAGCAAAATCCTCAGGGCTATCATGTTCCTCACTATGTATGCGATCCGCACTAGCGAATTCCTAACTCCTCAGTCAGAACAAATTCCTCAGAGACCAGAAGAACTTCGTCTCTATCACTGAAGAAATTGACCGAGTTGTATGAGATTTCCAATGGCTTCACTCGAAGGGATTGGTAGGTGTAGGATTTGAGTTGAGCATCACCTGGAAAATTTTCCTTAGTATTTCCTCGACCCCCTTTAACAGTGCGGTGTTTCCTATGACTCAAGAAAGAGAAAATGAAACTAAGAAAACAAAAGTCTTCATGCTTCATGTTCCTCGAATGAATACCAAGTCTTCAGGATTGCACCAATTTCTTCATCTTCAAAGTCTTCAGAAATCCAAAGTCTTCAGTCGAAGAACTTCATTTTTAGGGGTCGACTTTCTCTGTAAATATCAAACTCCTCATAGACTTATTGTAACGCCCGGATAATTAGGCTACAGTAAAACTCTTCTAATGATGCCATGTCATCAGTGTTACTGTTGCTAACCAAGTGGTAGTTCAAAATCATTGCTAATTCAAAATATGAATTAGTGACAAACACCCTAAGTTTTCAAAAGTCAAAACGAAAATGTTCGGGGGTTGCCAAATATTGCACTGGTAATTATGGTGAAGTAAACACCATTTTATAAAATGCCTAAATGCCCTAAAACTAAATAAAACAGAAAGGGAAAATAAATAAAAGAAAGAAATTACAAAAAAACAAAAGGGGGGGAAGCCCCCTGGGCCAGGCAGCCCAACCCACCCGCACGGCCACCGCACAACCCCCCTGGCCCGCAGCCAGCCTGGCCGGCCCAGCCGGCCCAGCTCCTCGCCCCGCACCCCTCCCTTCCTGTTCCTCGGACGCGCGCCGCTACAGGGCGCGGTCGCCACCGGACCCGCTCGCCGGCGACGGGGGAGGATAAGGCCGCCACGGCCCCCTCTCGGCCTCGTCAGATCCCCCTTCCCCCCCGCAGATATTTTCTCTGCCCCTCCAGATCCACCGCGCCTCTCCCCCCTTGTTCCCCTTGCATCCGGACGCCACCGACGCCATGGCTCCGGCCTAACCACGGCCACCGAGCCCACCTCACCGCCCCACGGTGTCTCCAAGGGCCGCCGTCGTCCTCTCCCTTGTCTGGCGCAACCCGTTGGAGAGCGGAGTCACCGCAACGCCCCCCCGACGCCGACGTCTTCTTCCTCTGCTCCGACAAACGTCGCCGCCGTTCTTCTTCATCTCCGTCGACGCCCCTGCAGCTACTAACCCATTCACCGGCCATCGTGTGTGCCGCTAGGTGAGCTGCCTCCCTCCTCCGCCCTCTAGCTCCCTAGCTCGCGCGGTAACTAGCTCGTCGTCGTGCCCGGGGTCCGGTCGCCGCGGTGTACCTCGCCGCCGTGGACCCATCCGCCGTCACGCTCGTCCGAGCTCACCGTTGTGCTCCTGGGGTCCCTAGGAGCCCAACGCGCCTATGAATGCTCCCTCCCGTGCCTCCTAGCGCCGTCCCCGATGAGCGCCCGAACGCGTCGCCGCCTGCGCTCGTCGCCGGCGTGCTTCCGGTGACCAAATGGTCACGGGACAGCTCCCGTTGCATTCGCCACCTGACGCATGCCTCGCCTGGCCTCTCAGTTCGCTCGCTAGCGGGCTGCGTCGAAGTTTCCTCTTGCGTCCGACTCTAGCCGTCCGCCGATGAGCTCGCCGCGCTCGAATCCGGTCGCCCCTGCCGTCACAATCACCACCGTTGGACGCGGCACAGCCGTAGCTCTCGAACGCGCCCGAAAACTCGACGAGCGGTGCCCTGTAGGTGTTTTCCGGCCACCTTCCGAGCCGCACCGCTGCGTTTTGCCTCGCCGGCGTAGTTCCGGCGCCGTCCGCCGACGTGGCTAGGCGGGCCCCACCCCCGGGTCACTGCCAGCGGGCCATGGGGGCCCCGTTGACTGGGTTGACCCAGTCAACGTGCTGACTGGGCAGCCCAGTGGCACTGACATGCGGGCCCCATGCCATAAATAAAAATAAAAACAAATAGATAAACTGCTAATTAATTAAATTAGTTAATTAAAACATTAATCTCTCACTGACTGCTAGGACCCACACACTAATTAACCCATTTAGTTAGTTTTAGAATTCTGTTAATGTCCCTGACAATGACATGTGGGTCCCACTGGACCCACCTGTCTGGTTTGACTGGTCAACTGGCCAGTTAACCTGCTGACATCACTCTGATGTCATGCTGACGTCATCATTCACTGTTTTGGATAATGTTGGAATTAAATAACTAATTAAAATCAGAAAATGATTTAAATCTTTAGAAAATCATATCTTTTAATCCGTAACTCGGATGAAAATACTTTCTACATGAAAGTTGCTCAGAACGACGAGACGATTCCGGATACGCAGTCCGTTCATCCGCCACACACCCCTAACCTATCGAACTCGCAACTTTCCCTCTCCGGCTCCTTTGCCCGAAAACGCGAAACACCGGGAATACTTTCCCGGATGTTTTACCCCTTCGTCGGTATCACCTACTACCGCGATTGGGGACACCTAGCATCGTTACTTGTCACGTCATGCATCGATATGCATTTGTTACTACGAGACCAACGCTGCTGCTGCCCAGTTCGACTACGGAGTTGACGACCCCTCCTTCTTGCCAGAGCAACCAGGCAAGCCCCCCCCCTTGATCACCAGATATCGCCTACTCTTCTCTATACTGCTTGCATTAGAGTAGTGTAGCATGTTACTGCTTTCTGTTAATCCTATTCTGATGCATAGCCTGACATTGTTGCTACATCTGTTGATACCTTACCTGCAATCCTAAATACTTAGTATAGGATGCTAGTTTATCATTATTGGCCCTACATTCTTGTCAGTCTGCCTTGCTATACTATTGGGCCGTGATCACTCGGGAGGTGATCACGGGTATATACTATACATACATACATACTGTGCAGATGGTGACTAAAGTCGGGTCAGCTCGAAGAGTACCCGCGAGTGATTCACGGATTGGGGGCTGAAAGGACCTTTGTCCCGACGGCCCTCTGTGTGGATCTTTGTGGCGGAGCGACAGGGCAGGTTGAGACCACCTAGGAGAGAGGTGGGCCTGGCCCTGTTCGGCGTTCGCGGATACTTAACACGCTTAACGAGATCTTGGTATTTGATCTGAGTTGGCTACGAGCTTATACGCACTAACCATCTACGCGGGAGTAGTTATGGGTATCCCGACGTCGTGGTATCAGCCGAAGCACTTCAGACGTCAGCGACGGAGCGGCGCGCGCCGAATTGGACTGGAACGCCACTAGGCTAGGTCTGCTTTCGGCCGCCCACGCAACATGCAGGTGTGCTCAGGCGATGGGCCCAGACCCCTGCGCGCTTAGGTTTAGACCGGCGTGCTGGCCTCTCTGTTGTGCCTAGGTGGGGCTGCGACGTGTTGATCTTCCGCGGCCGGGCATGACCCAGGAAAGTGTGTCCGGCCAAATGGGATCAAGCGTGCTGGGTAAGTTGGTGCACCCCTGCAGGGAAGTTAATCTATTTGAATAGCCGTGATCTTCGGTAACAGAACGACTTGGAGTTGTACCTTGACCTTATGACAACTAGAACCAGATACTTAATAAAACACACCCTTCCAAGTTCCACAGACAACCCGGTGATCGCTTTTCTACAGGGCGATGAGGAGAGGATCGCCGGGTAGGATTATGCTATGCGATGCTACTTGGAGGTACTACTTGGAGGACTTCAATCTACTCTCTTCTACATGCTGCAAGACGGAGGCTGCCAGAAGCGTAGTCTTCGACAGGATTAGCTATCCCCCTCTTATTCTGGCATTCTGCAGTTCAGTCCACCGATATGGCCCTTTACACATATACCCATGCATATGTAGTGTAGCTCCTTGCTTGCGAGTACTTTGGATGAGTACTCACGGTTGCTTTTCTCCCCCTTTTCCCCTTTCCCTTCTACCTGGTTGTCGCAACCAGATGCTGGAGCCCTGGAGCCAGACGCCACCGTCGACGACGACCCCTACTACACCGGAGGTGCCTACTACTACGTGCAGCCCGCTGACGACGACCTGGAGTAGTTTAGGAGGATCCCAGGTAGGAGGCCTGCGCCTCTTTCGATCTGTATCCCAGTTTGTGCTAGCCTTCTTAAGGCAAACTTGTTTAACTTATGTCTGTACTCAGATATTGTTGCTTCCGCTGACTCGTCTTTGATCGAGCACTTGTATTCGAGCCCTCGAGGCCCCTGGCTTGTATTATGATGCTTGTATGACTTATTTATGTTTTTAGAGTTGTGTTGTGATATCTTCCCGGGAGTCCCTGATCTTGATCGTACACGATTGCGTGCATGATTAGTGTATGATTGAATCGGGGGCGTCACAAGTTGGTATCAGAGCCGACTGCCTGTAGGATTCCCCCTTCCACACTCCTTGGCCGAAGTCGAGTCTAGACATTACAAAAACTTTTACTAATTTGGCTGTGTGCCTTACGGGCCCACGTCGCCATCGGGTGGTACTAGGATCTTTTACTCCTCGACCTTTACTCTGGGACTCTGAACTCTTTTCTACTCGGGTTAAACGAATTTACTAACTCTGACATTAGGATCCCGTTACCACGTTCACCCCAAAGTTGGATAAGCCATAGTTATTCTGTAGGATAGCATTTTGAATAGTGCCCATGTTGTCATTGGACTCCATTGAAACATCTTTGTTTTCAGATGGAACCCACGAGGTAGGTCGTGCGCCACACTGCGGCCACTGGTGCCTCAGGATCACCTGCTGTGCTAGCTGATATGATGACCTATCTGGGTTATCGCTGGCACCCTGAGTACACCGTCTACAAGGAGTACCAGGACTTTAACCAGGAGCAGTACCGTGCCATCGTCCACCTCTACTCTCGGGAGTATGAGTCCACTACCGTGCTGCACACCGCTCATGGTGTTGGAGTGACCATCGAGATGGCAGTCCATGATGCTGCTCATGCTGCTCTAACACGTCTTCGTGGAGAGTATCAGGCATTGGACACTTCCCCTTTCAGGCACATTCCTATCGCATCTGACGTTGGTGCGGAGGGATACTATACTGCCGCCTACTCCACCGTCACCCGAGAGCCCTTCCACCATCAGCGCCTGGTTCTGCATGCTGATGGGCTGGACCGAGCTAACAGAGCTCTTCGCCACGAGTTGTACACCACTCGTCAGCACCTTTATAGGGCTCTGACGCTGTTGCACCCCTTTGTCCGGTCTGGACAGCTGCCGCATTCTGCGATCTACCCAGCCAGGACCGTGATGCCCCACGGTGTCGGATGGCCAGAGGTGGGAGGCTACTCTCCCGCACTTGGTCCTCTTCTGCCACCTGAGCGTCGGGTTCTACACCAGAGTATCCGCGGCCCCCAGGCCACTGACGTGGAGGACTATCCGTTGCCTCACTACCAGCTGTCAGGTTACAGCTACCTTCACAGTACCTCCTGGGACTGATGTAGACTTGCTCATTAGTCTTAGATGCATTCGCGAGCCTGCGTGCCGCCTATGATGACTTAATCTATGTACCGAACTCTGTGTACTGAACTCTATGTCCGACCCCTTTTGTAAGTTATGCCGACTATCTATGTGGTATCTGTCGTGCTCCTTTCATTATGCATGTTTCATCATGAATGACTCTTGTCTATGCAAATTTCTCAATACTGAACTACCCCTGTTATATATTAGCAGGATGGTTAGACCAGCTGGTCGTGGTCGTGGTGGCAACTTCCCACCACCGCCTGAGTACATGGCTGGTATGATCCAACAGCTTGAGATGAATCGCCAGTTCATGGAGAACATGATGGCTCAGTTTCCTCGCCCCAATATGAACCAGCAGCCAAACACTACCACTCTGCAGGATTTCATACGCCTCAACCCAAGTGTGTACCGCAGCTCAACCCAGCCGCTAGATGCTGATGACTGGCTCCATGACATCACCTATGAGATGGAGTCTGCTGATGTAGCCCCTGCCAGCTATGTCACTTTTGCTTCCTTCTTTCTAAAGGGACCCGCAGCACAATGGTGGGACAGCCACAGGTGTACTCTGCCAGTTGGGACAATCATCTCCTGGCCAGACTTTCAGGTTGCTTTCCGTGCCCGCTTCATTCCTCAGGGAATCATGGACAGGAAGAAGCGTGAGTTCCACAACCTCACACAAGGCAACAAAACTGTGGAAGCTTATCAGCGGGAGTTTCTGGACTTGTCTCGCTATGCTGAAGAGGACATTGCAACTGATGCACGCAGACAGGAGAAGTTCCGTGAAGGCCTTCAAGCTGACATCAAGCTCGCACTTCTAGTGCATGACTTTGCCGATTTCACCACCTTGGTGAACAAGGCCATCAATGTCGAGACTGGTCTGCAGGAACACCAGAGCTCTCAAAGGCGCAACCGTGACTCGGGCTCATCTTCGGGCCCGCCCTCGCAGAAGCGTAAGATATGGATCCCGAACAGCATGTACCGTCCAAATGCACCTGCCCCAAGGCAGTCTTATGCTGCACCTCGTCTGCCGGCTGCTCCAACTAGGCAGCCAAGGCTTCCAGCTCCACCACCCCGAGCTCTTGCTCCCACTCCCAATAATGGTCTGTGCTTCAGGTGTGGTCAGCCAGGACACCGTGCTCGGGAATGCAACCAGAACCAGAATCAACTGGCCCTTCCAGCAGCTGGTCGTGGTAACAACCAGCCCCGCAACAACAATGCCAAGTCCTATGGTCGTGTTCATGCCAACCACATTGATCTGAACGAAGCTCAAGACCAACCTGCTACTGTGATGGGTACACTCCTCGTAAATTCAGTACCTGCATCTGTTTTATTCGATACAAGTGCATCGCATTCATTCATGTCAGAAGATTTTGCATGCTTGCACGACATTAAATGTGAGGACATGAATGCTTCACTATTAGTACACACTCCTGCGGGCCAATGTCGAACCTCCATGATTTGCAACGACGTCCCTGTAGAAATCGAAGGACTGGAATTCCTTGTCTCTCCCGTCGTACTGAAGTCCTGTAGCATTGATCTCATTCTGGGAATGAATTGGTTAAAAGCGCATACTGCTTCTATCGTTTGCGCTACCAAGACCGTCCATCTGCTACACCCTTCTGATGAAATAATAAGCTACAATGCCCATCTGGTTAAGAATGCCGAGGTAAGGCTCTATGCATTGAATGCATTGAACGCCGCACCACTCGAGGGCATTGAAAACATTCCCATCGTGCGTGACTTCCTCGACGTCTTTCCAGAAGAATTCCGAGGGATTCCCCCTGCTAGAGCTGTCGAATTCGTCATCGACTTGAAACCAGGCACCACTCCTATAGCCAAGCGACCCTACAAGATGCCGCCGCATGAACTCCTTGAGCTTAAGGAGGAAATCGATAAATCTCTTCGAAGTGGTTTCATTCGCCCAAGTTGCTCTCCTTGGGGAGCACCTTCTCTCTTTGTCAAGAAGAAAGATGGGACAAACCGATTGGTCCAAGACTACCGTCCTATAAATCAAGCTACCATTCAGAATAAGTATCCTCTTCCTCGGATCAATGATCTGTATGATCAACTGGCTGGTTCATCAGTGTTCTCTAAACTCGACTTGAGGTTGGGATACCACCAGATCCGTGTTCGTGAGGAGGATATCCCCAAGACCGCCTTTGTGACTCGTTATGGTTCATACGAGTACACCGTCATGTCTTTCGGCTTAACCAATGCTCCAGCCACCTTCTCTCGCCTGATGAACTATATATTCATGGATTACCTCGACAAGTTCGTCGTGGTTTATCTGGATGATATCCTGATATTTTCCAAGAATGAAGAAGAACATGCTGAACATCTTCGTCTTGTGCTGGAAAGGCTACGAGAGCATCAGCTATATGCCAAGTTCTCCAAGTGTGAATTCTAGCTTCCCGAAGTAACCTATCTCGGGCATGTCATCTCTAAGGATGGTATTGCCGTCAACCCTGAACGAGTTCAGGCTATTCTCGATTGGACTCCTCCGAAGAATGTCAAGCAAGTCAGAAGTTTTCTCGGTCTCGCCAGCTATTGCCGTCGATTCGTCAAGAACTTCTCCAAGATTGCCAGGCCTCTGACTAACCTGTTGCATAAGGGCGTCAAGTTCCAATGGACAGATAAATGTCATGAAAGTTTCCAGGCACTCAAAGACAAGTTGACTTCTGCCCCAGTACTAGCTCCTCCTGATACTAAGAAGGACTTCATCATTTACTGCGACGCTTCCCGTCAAGGATTAGGCTGTGTCCTAATGCAAGAGCGCAAAGTGGTTGCTTATGCCTCTCGGCAATTGCGCCCTCACGAAGAGAACTACCCAGTTCACGACCTCGAACTTGCTGCTGTCATTCATGCGCTAAAACAGTGGTGACATTACCTACTCGGTAATCGTTGCGAGATCTTCACTGACCACCAAAGTCTGAAGTATCTGTTTACTCAGCCAGACCTGAACCTCCGTCAGCAGAGATGGATGGAGACTGTTGCAGACTTTGATTTGGGTATTTCCTATACACCAGGCAAGGCTAATGTAATGGCTGATGCCTTGAGCCGCAAGTCTTACTGCAACCACCTCCAGGTTCACAAAGTTCAGCCCTCACTCGTTGAAGAATTCAGGAAGCTGAACCTCCATATTGTTCCTCCGGGTGCACTTGCTCCCCCTCCTCCGGAGTTACGCAAGATGAACCTCCATGTTGTTTCCAGGGGTTCTCTCAATACCCTGGTTGCGAAACCAGATCTTGTGGACACCATCAAATGGATACAGAAATGTGACGATGAAGTCGAGAGGATTAAACGTTATCTCGCAGAAGGAAAGCCCTCATTCTTCACTGTGGATGATGCAGGCACCCTATTCTTCAAGGGTCGCCTAGTGGTACCGAGTAAGAGGGAAAACCTAAATCTGACTCCAAAAGTTATGAAAGAAGCTCATGATACGCCTTTGTCTATTCATCCTGGTAGTACAAAGATGTACCAAGACATCCGCCAGAGATTCTGGTGGTCTAACATGAAACAAGACATTGCTCGTTATGTTGCTGAATGTGACGTTTGCCGTCGTATCAAAGCAGAGCATCAAAGGCCTGCTGGAACTCTGCAACCTATCTCTATTCCTGAATGGAAATGGGACCATGTTGAAATGGACTTCGTCACTGGATTCCCCAAATCGCAGAAAGGCAATGATGCTATTCTTGTCGTCATTGACCGACTTTCTAAAGTTGCACATTTTCTGGCTGTCAAGGAAACGATCACTACTAGTCAGCTAGCAAACCTCTACATGACCAGAATTGTCTCGCTTCACGGTATTCCATTGGTAATCAGTTCAGACCGTGGCAGCTTATTCACTTCAAGATTCTGGGCAAGTTTCCAAGAAGCTATGGGCACTCATCTGTCTTTCAGCACTGCTTTTCATCCTCAGTCACAAGGGCAAGTTGAACGTGTCAACCAAGTTCTCGAAGACATGCTTCGGGCTTGTGTTATTTCCTTCGGCAAGAAATGGGAGGAATCTCTACCGTATGCTGAGTTCTCCTATAATAATAGCTATCAAGCTAGTCTGAAGATGGCCCCCTTCGAAGTGTTATATGGACGAAAGTGCCGAACCCCTCTGAACTGGTCAGAAACTGGGGAACGTCCACTCTTCGGTCCGGATATTATCCAACATGCCGAAGAGCAAGTCCGCATTATTCGCGAGAATCTCAAGACTGCTCAGTCACGCCAAAAGAGTAATTATGACCGTCATCATAAAGACATGGTCTATCAACCTGGCGAAAAGGCCTATCTTCGAGTTACACCAATGAAGGGTGCTCACCGCTTCGGGATCAAGGGCAAGCTAGCTCCTCGCTATATTGGCCCATTCACTATTCTCGAGAGGCGTGGAAAAGTGGCATATCAACTGGAGCTTCCGCCGAACCTTTCTCAGGTTCACGATGTGTTCCATGTATCACAGCTCCGCCGTTGCTTCAAGGACCCGATCCGAGGAGTGGATCATGAAGTGCTCGAATTGCAACAGGATCTCTCCTATAAAGAGCATCCGGTCCGCATTCTCGACCAAGCTGAACGCCGCACACGCCAGAAGGCGATCAAGTTCCTCAAAGTCCAGTGGTCGCACCATTCTGAAGATGAAGCCACTTGGGAACGTGAGGATCACCTGCGTGATGAATACCCCGCACTGTTTCCTTCTACCTCCTAAATCTCGGGACGAGATTTCTTGTAGTGGAGGAAATTTGTAACGCCCGGATAATTAGGCTACAGTAAAACTCTTCTAATGATGCCATGTCATCAGTGTTACTGTTGCTAACCAAGTGGTAGTTCAAAATCATTGCTAATTCAAAATATGAATTAGTGACAAACACCCTAAGTTTTCAAAAGTCAAAATGAAAATGTTCGGGGGTTGCCAACTATTGCACTGGTAATTATGGTGAAGCAAACACCATTTTATAAAATGCCTAAATGCCCTAAAACTAAATAAAACAGAAAGGGAAAATAAATAAAAGAAAGAAATTACAAAAAAAACAAAAGGGGGGGGAAGCCCCCTGGGCCAGGCAGCCCAACCAACCCGCACGGCCACCGCACAACCCCCCTGGCCCGCAGCCAGCCTGGCCGGCCCAGCCGGCCCAGCTCCTCGCCCCGCACCCCTCCCTTCCTGTTCCTCGGACGCGCGCCGCTACAGGGCGCGGTCGCCACCGGACCTGCTCGCCGGCGACGGGGGAGGATAAGGCCGCCACGGCCCCCTCTCGGCCTCGTCAGATCCCCCTTCCCCCCCGCAGATATTTTCTCCGCCCCTCCAGATCCACCGCGCCTCTCCCCCCTCGTTCCCCTTGCATCCGGACGCCACCGACGCCATGGCTCCGGCCTAACCACGGCCACCGAGCCCACCTCACCGCCCCACGGTGTCTCCAAGGGCCGCCGTCGTCCTCTCCCTCGTCTGGCGCAACCCGTTGGAGAGCGGAGTCACTGCAACGCCCCCCCGACGCCGCCGTCTTCTTCCTCTGCTCCGACAAACGTCGCCGCCGTTCTTCTTCATCTCCGTCGACGCCCCTGCAGCTACTAACCCATTCACCGGCCATCGTGCATGCCGCTAGGTGAGCTGCCTCCCTCCTCCGCCCTCTAGCTCCCTAGCTCGCACGGTAACTAGCTCGTCGTCGTGCCCGGGGTCCGGTCGCCGCGGTGTACCTCGCCGCCGTGGACCCATCCGCCATCACGCTCGTCCGAGCTCACCGTTGTGCTCCTGGGGTCCCTAGGAGCCCAACGCGCCTACGAATGCTCCCTCCCGTGCCTCCTAGCGCCGTCCCCGATGAGCGCCCGAACGCGTCGCCGCCTGCGCTCGTCGCCGGCGTGCTTCCGTGACCAAATGGTCACGGGACAGCGCCCGTTGCATTCGCCACCTGACGCATGCCTCGCCTGGCCTCTCAGTTCGCTCGCTAGCAGGCTGCGTCGAAGTTTCCTCTTGCGTCCGACTCCGGCCGTCCGCCGATGAGCTCGCCGCGCTCGAATCCGGTCGCCCCTGCCGCCACAATCACCACCATTGGACGCGGCACAGCCGTAGCTCTCGAACGCGCCCGAAAACTCGACGAGCGGTGCCCTGTAGGTGTTTTCCGGCCACCTACCGAGCCGCACCGCTGCGTTTTGCCTCGCCGGCGTAGTTCCGGCGCCGTCCGCCGACGTGGCTAGGCGGGCCCCACCCCTGGGTCACTGCCAGCGGGCCATGGGGGCCCCGTTGACTGGGTTGACCCAGTCAACGTGCTGACTGGGCAGCCCAGTGGCACTGACATGCGGGCCCCATGCCATAAATAAAAATAAAAACAAATAGATAAACTGCTAATTAATTAAATTAGTTAATTAAAGCATTAATCTCTCACTGACTGCTAGGACCCACACACTAATTAACCCATTTAGTTAGTTTTAGAATTCTGTTAATGTCCCTGACAATGACATGTGGGTCCCAGTGGACCCACCTGTCTGGTTTGACTGGTCAACTGACCAGTTGACCTGCTGACATCACTCTGATGTCATGCTGACGTCATCATTCACTGTTTTGGATAATGTTGGAATTAAATAACTAATTAAAATCAGAAAATGGTTTAAATCTTTAAAAAATCATATCTTTTAATCCGTAACTCGGATGAAAATACTTTCTACATGAAAGTTGCTCAGAACGACGAGACGATTCCGGGTACGCAGTCCGTTCATCCGCCACACACCCCTAACCTATCGAACTCGCAACTTTCCCCCTCCGGCTCCTTTGCCCGAAAATGCGAAACACCGGGAATACTTTCCCGGATGTTTTCCCCCTTCGTCGGTATCACCTACTACCGCGATTGGGCACACCTAGCATCGTTACTTGTCATGTCATGCATCGATATGCATTTGTTTGCATTGTATTCATTGTTTCTTCCCCCTCTTCTCTCCGGTAGACTACGAGACCGACGCTGCTGCTGCCCAGTTCGACTACGGAGTTGACGACCCCTCCTTCTTGCCAGAGCAACCAGGCAAGCCCCCCCCCCCTTGATCACCAGATATCGCCTACTCTTCTCTATACTGCTTGCATTAGAGTAGTGTAGCATGTTACTGCTTTCTGTTAATCCTATTCTGATGCATAGCCTGACATTGTTGCTACATCTGTTGATACCTTACCTGCAATCCTAAATACTTAGTATAGGATGCTAGTTTATCATTATTGGCCCTACATTCTTGTCGGTCTGCCTTGCTATACTATTGGGCCGTGATCACTCGGGAGGTGATCACGGGTATATACTATACATACATACATACTGTGCAGACGGTGACTAAAGTCGGGTCAGCTCGAAGAGTACCCGCGAGTGATTCACGGATTGGGGGCTGAATGGACCTTTGTCCCGACGGCCCTCTGTGTGGATCTTTGTGGCGGAGCTACAGGGCAGGTTGAGACCACCTAGGAGAGAGGTGGGCCTGGCCCTGTTCGGCGTTCGCGGATACTTAACACGCTTAACGAGATCTTGGTATTTGATCTGAGTTGGCTACGAGCTTATACGCACTAACCATCTACGTGGGAGTAGTTATGGGTATCCCGACGTCGTGGTATCAGCCGAAGCACTTCAGACGTCAGCGACGGAGCGGTGCGCGCCGAATTGGACTGGAACGCCACTAGGCTAGGTCTGCTTTCGGCCGCCCACGCAACATGCAGGTGTGCTCAGGGCGATGGGCCCAGACCCCTGTGCGCTTAGGTTTAGACCGGCGTGCTGGCCTCTCTGTTGTGCCTAGGTGGGGCTGCGACGTGTTGATCTTCCGCGGCCGGGCATGACCCAGGAAAGTGTGTCCGGCCAAATGGGATCGAGCGTGCTGGGTAAGTTGGTGCACCCCTGCAGGGAAGTTAATCTATTCGAATAGCCGTGATCTTCGGTAACAGGACGACTTGGAGTTGTACCTTGACCTTATGACAACTAGAACCGGATACTTAATAAAACACACCCTTCCAAGTTCCACAGACAACCCGGTGATCACTTTTCTACAGGGCGACGAGGAGAGGATCGCCGGGTAGGATTATGCTATGCGATGCTACTTGGAGGTACTACTTGGAGGACTTCAATCTACTCTCTTCTACATGCTGCAAGATGGAGGCTGCCAGAAGCGTAGTCTTCGACAGGATTAGCTATCCCCCTCTTATTCTGGCATTCTGCAGTTCAGTCCACCGATATGGCCCTTTACACATATACCCATGCATATGTAGTGTAGCTCCTTGCTTGCGAGTACTTTGGATGAGTACTCACGGTTGCTTTTCTCCCCCTTTTCCCCTTTCCCTTCTACCTGGTTGTCGCAACCAGATGCTGGAGCCCTGGAGCCAGACGCCACCGTCGACGACGACCCCTACTACACCGGAGGTGCCTACTACTACGTGCAGCCCGCTGACGACGACCTGGAGTAGTTTAGGAGGATCCCAGGCAGGAGGCCTGCGCCTCTTTCGATCTGTATCCCAGTTTGTGCTAGCCTTCTTAAGGCAAACTTGTTTAACTTATGTCTGTACTCAGATATTGTTGCTTCCACTGACTCGTCTATGATCGAGCACTTGTATTCGAGCCCTCGAGGCCCCTGGCTTGTATTATGATGCTTGTATGACTTATTTATGTTTTTAGAGTTGTGTTGTGATATCTTCCCGGGAGTCCCTGATCTTGATCGTACACGATTGCGTGCATGATTAGTGTACGATTGAATCGGGGGCGTCGCACTTATGGACCTGTGTACACTCATAAACACATTAGTCCCTTAACCTATAAGTCTTCAATACACCAAAATCACTAAGGGGCACTAGATGCACTTACAATCTCCCCCTTTTTGGTGATTGATGACAATATAGGTTAAGTTTTCAACGGGGATAGACATATGAAGTGTAAATACTGGAATTGAGGAATTTGATTGCAAGATATAGAAGAACTCCCCTTGAAGATGTGCATAGTGAGGAATTTGCTTTTGAAGCAATGCACACTTGAAGAGTAGAATCATGGAGATCTCCCCCTATATCTTGTAATCCATACACGCATTGACATATAATATGAAGAATTTGAAATGCATGATGAAATATGGTGACTGATGTAATTCAGCATGCGTGCATTAACATTAATGAGGAATAAGCATGCAGGAAAAACACAACAAAAGTATCAGGCCACCATAGAGTTTAAGATTACAACTCGATCCAGCAAAGTCTTCAAAAGAACGAGCGTTGTAACTTAGAGAAAAAACACCCATATAGGTAGACCCGCTTGAAGATTAACTCAAAATTCTCCCCCTTTGTCATCTAATGACCAAAAGGGTTGAAAATGAGGACTAACGCCCCTGAAGAATATCAAGTTTATGGAGGAGCGCCAGCGTTGTTGGGGTCGTTTGTCATTGTAGGGCCTGCCACAGTGTCGTCCAAGTCTTCATACTCGTCGGTTTCACGGGATGAAGAATATGAGCTGGTCACCAGAGAAGGAACCTTGACCTTCTTGAATTTCTTCGGAAGAGGTGAAGACCAGTCAAAATCTTCCTTGAGACCCATTTTCTTCAGATCTTCTTCACCATACAGATGTGATAGGACAGCCCAGGTGCGACCGAAGACTTCATGGAGGTAGTAATGGTTTTTCTTCACTACATTATGTGTAGCAGTCATGTTGTGAAGAATAGAACCAAACTGATGCTTAACCCATTTATGATTTCAATCCACCTTCTGGTGAAGACTAATAAGCAGCTCATGGTCAGTCATCACACGTGGAGTTGTGGCTTGAGGAGTAGACTTGGGTGCATTAGCAGCAGAATCATGAGTTGCAGAGTCATCATTGGTGGAGTAAGATGCAGCTTTGCGAAACTGACCATCCAATGGACGAATGCCTTCATCAATGACAAGAGGTGTGAGGGAGTCCTGGATTAGGGGGTGTTCGGATAGACGGACTATACCTTCAGCCGGACTCCTGGACTATGAAGATACAAGATTGAAGACTTCGTCCCGTGTCCGGAAGGGACTTTCCTTGGCGTGGAAGGCAAGCTTGGCGATACAGATATGAAGATCTCCTACCATTGTAACCGACTTTGTGTAACCCTAACCCTCTCCGGTGTCTATATAAACCGGAGGGTTTTAGTCCATAGGACAACATACACATCAACAATCATACCATAGGCTAGCTTCTAGGGTTTAGCCTCCTCGATCTCGTGGTAGATATACTCTTGTACTACCCATATCATCAATATTAATCAAGCAGGACATAGGGTTTTACCTCCATCGAGAGGGCCCGAACTTGGGTAAAACTTCGTGTCTCTTGCCTCCTGTTACCATCCGGCCTAGACGCACAGTTCGGGACCCCCTACCCGAGATCCGCCGATTTTGACACCGACATTGGTGCTTTCATTGAGAGTTCCTCTGTGTCGTCGCCATCAGGAAGGATGCCTCACCCCGTCTTTAAAGACGGCACCGTTGCTAAGGGAGCTTTGGCTGTCGGCCAAACCCTCCGGCTAGGTGGTTTTCTTATGACCGCCTGTTCGGCTTCTGCGCTGACGATGACCTCTCGATCCATCAAAAACAATCTTCATGTCAGCTCGGAACTCGTCGAGAAGTTAGATCCAATGGAGCTTTCCTCCATAAACGAGCTCTTGGATCGCTTCGCCGCCCTGGGAGTCGCTACGGATTACGACCAGATTGGGCCTAAAACCGATCTGAGAGAGATTAACTCTCCCCAAGTCACCCATCACGTTGCCATGGTAGAGGGACAGGGCGGCGACCTTTCATCTATCTTAAGGACTCGCTACGTCCGTATTCCCGATCTCTCTAAGCCGGATACCCGTGGAGGGAAGGATATCACTCAAGACCTGAATTTAGAGCCAGGCAACGGGCTGGATTCATTAGACAACATCCAGGAATCCAAATTTTCGAGTTCGGAAATTCCTCGGCCTCTGAGCCTTAGATGGGGTGAGGCTTCAGATTTAATTCCACCCACCCACCCCAACATAAGCGGTCTATCCAAAATCAGGCAAGAACCCGATGAAACAGTACATCATTACTGGGCCAGATTCCTCTTGGTTAAGAACAAGCTAAGGGACTGTAGTGAGGAAGACGCAATCTCAATCTTCTGCAATAATTGCACGGACAAGGGAATACTCAACGCCATAAGTCACCGTGATATTACACGCTTCACTGACTTGGTGTCCATTGTACGAAAGTACTATGCGATGGAAAGCGCCTGAAAAACCGAAATAAAATTTTGGGACAATCCAGCCCTGAATACAAACCCAGTCCGAAATAAAAGGGTGCATCATCACCAGTCACGCGGGTCAAGCACTAAAAAGCAAAAACCCTCTACAGGGCATGGAACCGTACTGGAAGGATGGCTTAATGGACCCTGTAAAATTCACAGTACAGAGGATGCCACACCAACTCACATCCTCAGAGCATGTTGGATACTCCGGCAGGTGGCCAAAATTGGCGAAAATCTCCTAATTCCGGAGGCCACGGAAAGCCACCCCAGAGACACCAATATGGTATTAACAGTCTTCGAGACTTTCGCATCAAATAATATGCAAAAAAGGACACTCCACAGCCTTGCCGAAGTCTACCAAGTGGCAACAATAAACCCATGGAGTGACACGGCTATTACCTTCAACGCCAGTGATGAACCTAAATTTCGAACAGCTCGAGCACCAGCCGCATTGGTGCTAAGTCCAATAGTGGACGGCTTTCGTCTTACCAAGGTACTCATGGACGGCGGCAGCGGATTGAACCTCATTTATGAGGAGACCCTTCAAAAAATGGAAATAGGCTGGAACCGCATCGAGCGAAGCAGCACAACCTTTAGAGGAATAATCCCCAGTCGGGAAGAGCGCTGTACAGGAAAAATCACACTAGATGTGGTGTTCGGCACGCCGGATAATTACAGGTCCGAAGAGGTCACGTTCCAGGTGGCTCCGTTCAGCAATGGGTATCATGCTCTGCTAGGGCGGGAAGCGTTTACAATCTTCCAAGCAATACCCCATTACGGGTACATGAAGCTCAAGATGCCCGGGCCTAACGGGATCATCACTCTCACTAGTGATCCGGACATAGCACTCCGCGCCGAAAACAAGACAGCCGCACTGGCCCTCGAGGCACTATCCGAAGCCCTAGCGGCTGAAGAACTGACTGCGCTGCACTCTACGGTGAATAGGGACAATGTGGTACTCGACAAAAGATCCAAGTCCACCTCCTTTAAACCGGCGGATGAAATAGTCAAATTCCAAGTCCATCCAATGGACCCCAATAAAACAGCTTCCATCGGGGCACAGTTAAACCCTGATGTCGACGCCGCATTGCGAGAGTTCCTACGAGAGAATTGGGACATTTTCGCCTGGCTCCCTTCAGACATGCCAGGAATCCCACGCAGGTTGGTCGAGCACAGCTTAAATATCCAAACAGGATTCAAAGCTGTCAAACAGGCTCTTTGGCATTTTTCCCGAACCTAAGAGACAGGCCATGGGAGAAGAGCTAGCAAAGCTATTGGAGGCCGGATTCATCAGATATATAAAACATCCGGACTGGCTAGCAAACCTGGTGATGGTACCAAAGAAGGACAAATCCTGGCGCCTGTGTGTTGATTTTAAAGACCTTAACAAGGCTTGCCCAAAGGATCCCTTCCCCCTCCCCCGCATCGATCAAATTATCGATGCTACCACAGGACACGATTCATTGTGTTTCCTCGACGCATATTCTGGCTACCATCAAATCAAGATGGCAGAACCAGACCAAGCCGCAATGGCATTTATCACACCATACGGGCCATTCTGCTTCAACACGATGCCCTTCGGGCTCAAAAACGCCGGCGCAAAATATCAGCACATGATTCAGACGTGTCTGGCAAGCTAGATCGGCAAAACAGTGGAGGCATATGTAGATGATGTGGTCGTCAAAACAAGACATGTTGAATCTCTAGTAGATGACTTGAGGCTCACATTTGATAACCTCCGAACATACGACATCAAGCTCAACCCGGAAAAATGCGTTTTCGGCATTCGAGCCGGAAATCTCTTGGGCTTCATTGTATCCGGTAGAGGAATTGAAGCAAATCCAGCCAAGATCCGAGCTCTATCACAACTGGATATCCCAAAGGACCTCAAACAAATACAAAAGTTAACCGGATGCGTGGCGGCTCTAAGCCGCTTTATCTCCCGCTTGGGAGAAAATGCCCTACCCCTTTACCGCCTCCTTCGGGGCACCGAACACTTCAAATGGACGAATGCAGCCACGGCCGGACTCGATGAAATAAAAGCCATACTGGCAACAAACCCAGTCCTGGCCGCGCCAAACATTGGCGAACCAATGTTGTTATACATTGCAGCAACACATCAGGTTGTAAGCGCAGTGCTCATTGTCGAACGAGAAGCGGACGGACACAAATTCCCCCTTCAAAAGCCGGTATATTAGGTGTCCACTGTCCTCACTCCCTGCAAATCACAGTACTCGCGTTATCAAAAGATTGCGTACGCGGTACTCATGGCATCCCGGAAGCTACGACACTACTTTCAAGAGTGTTCTATAACAGTAGCCTCGGAAGTACCACTTAACGATATTATAAACAACCGTGACGCAACGGGCCGGATTGCAAAATGGGCCATTGAGCTCCTCCTGTTTGACATAACTTATAAGCCATGACGAGCCATCAAGTCGCAAGTCTTGGCCGACTTTGTCGCAGAATGGACGGAGGCCGAACTCCCTAAAGAGTACGGCACATATTCAAATTGGATCATGCATTTCGATGGCTCCAAGATGTTGGCCGGACTGGGGGCTGGCGTTGTTTTGACGTCCCCCACAGGAGACACAGTTCAATACGTACTACCGATTATGTACATGGACTCCAACAATGCAGCCGAATATGAGGCCCTTTTACATGGTCTCCGCATGGCAGTATCCATGGGCATCCAATGCCTAGAGGTGCGCGGGGACTCGAACCTCGCAATATCCCAAATAAATGGAGACTTCGATGCCAAGGATCCAAAAATGGTAGCTTACCGCAATGCCGTCCTAAAAATGTCAGCTCGGTTCGAGGGGCTTGAATTTCACCATATAGCCCGGGAAAATAATCAGGTGGCAGATGTCCTGGCACGCATCGGCGCAAAACGCGATGTAGTCCCCCCAACATCTTCTTGGAAAGGCTGTTCAAGCCATCCGTAGTATGGGAAGGGGAGCCGAACAATAACAGCCCGGACCCAACCGCACTGCCCGACACCGAACATTCTGACACAATCGGAGGCTCTGCCAATGAAATAACACCTTCAGCCCACGTAATAATGGTCGTCATCACCCCGTGGACAGAACCATTCCTCGCCTACCTTACTAGGTAGGAACTCCCCGAGGACCAAAATGAGGCACGCTGCATAGTGCGGCGATCCAAAGCCTACAGAGTTCACGAGGGAGAGCTTTATAAGAAAAGCACTACCGGAGTCCTTCAAAGGTGCATCTCCGAAGAGGAGGGGCGGAACCTCCTGGCTGAAATTCACGTCGGACTCGGCGGTCATCACACTGCAGCCCGGTCCCTTGTAAGCAAGGCCTTCCGTACAGGCTTTTATTGGCCGACGGCCCGGGCAGACGCTCAGGACTTAGTCCAATGATGCACCGGTTGCCAGCTCTTCGCAAACCAAAGCCATATGCCACCCACCGCCCTCCAAACTATCCCCATTACTTGGCCCTTCGCGGTCTGGGGGCTTGACATGGTCGGACCCCTTAAAGGCGGAACCCACAAGCAAAAATATTTACTGGTCATGGTGGATAAGTTCACCAAATGGATAGAAGCCAAGCCTGTTAAGACGGCCGAATCCGGACCAGTGATAGACTTTATATCCGGGGTTGTACACCGTTACAGCGTCCCCACAGCATCATCACTGATAACGGCACGAACTTCACGGCCGACGAGGTGAAACTCTGGTGCAAAAACATGGGCATCAAGCTCGATTATGCTTCCGTCTATCACCCACAAACTAACGGCCAGGTCGAACGTGCAAATGGTCTTATCATGAGCGGCATCAAACCCAGATTAGTGCGGTCCCTCAAGGAATCTAACACGCACTGGGTAGAGGAGCTCGACTCCGTACTCTGGGGGCTGTGGACCACGCCGAATCGCACCACCGGATACACACCATTCTTTATGGTGTACGGGGCAGAGGCAGTTTTGCCTTGCGACATAATTCATGACTCACCTCAAGTGCGCATGTACGAAGAAAGAGAAGCCGAGCTCGATCGGCAGGATAGCTTGGACGCATTGGAGGAGGAGCGTGATGTGGCAAAAGCCCGTTCCACATTCTATCAACAGCAGGCTCGAAGATACCAAAGCAGAGAAGTACGGGCCAAAAATTACAACGTTGGTGAATTAGTTCTACGACTACCGGACAAGAAAAAGGACAAACTCAAGCCCAAGTGGGAAGGTCCCTGCATAATTGACCAAGTCCTGACTGGTGGAGCGTACCGCCTGCGGGATGCATCGGATAACCGACTCGAGCCAAACCCAGGGAACGCAGCCCGTCTCCGAAGATTCTATGCCTAGCGTCGGACTCTGTGTTCGTCTCCTTCCTCTGTCCATTTTTTATATATTTTCTGTCTTACATTTCTCTTCCTCTCTCTCTCTCTCTCTCTCTCTCTCTTATAGCCTCTAAAGGCTCATAAAGTGACGCGCTATCCGCGCTCATTAAACCTGGGGGCTTCTTTAAACAGAAGCTTATTCATACGGGCTTCATGCCCAACACATGTGTCACACTTCCGCATGTACCTTTTATTCACCATTATATGCATCGATATGACTTAAGTTTTGGCCAAGCTGGGTTGCCTGGCTCCTGTGCTTACCCCTACGTTCCCGATTGTTCGGCTAGGTGGTAAAGGGAGCACCTCTGCGATTGTTACTGCCGGGTCAGCCGGACGTGTACCTCAGACTGGGTGAAGCTGAAAGCTAGCGTTCTTAAGGGAATATTCGGTCGGTGAACTAAAGATGATCTTTTTTTTATCTATACGCCCCCAGATGTTTTTCCTGCGTTCCTTTTCTCAGCATGGACATGCACCTTAGGGCATGCCTCCCAGGGAAAGGAACCCCTAACAGAACTATTCTCCCTGGAAGATGTTTCTTACTAACCATGTAATATAACATAACTAGTCAGGCACTTGTCTGTTCAAGCCCTAATGACCCCTACGCCTAGTCTCCATGCATTCCCCGGTTCCTATATAACCGCATGGGAATTCGGACACACTCCGGACCGTCAAGTCCCGAGGATGAAGCGAAAAGGTCGGCCATGACAAATGATCTACAATCCGGCTAGAAGGCATTATAAATGTCAATTAAATTACATAGTCATTTTGACTGATTGTATTCCTCTTCAATACCATCTAACAGGCTGTCTAATTTACAGTCCTGCTGGGAATACTTTGCGGCCAACTCTACTTGGCCATATACTAAGCTTATAGGGATCTCCTTCCCATCGGGCCCTACAGGACCGACCTCAGCCATGTGGTTGGGGTCAGCCTTTGCGTACCGCGTCTTCACCATGGCCCAGGCCTCCCTAGCGCCTTGACGGCAAGCTGATATCTTCCACAATCGGAAGCGCCGTCGTGCTTCCTTTAGCTTCTCCGCAAGCTCTCCAAGACCTTCAGGCATGGAGACGGATGGCCACAGGGCCTGGGCGACGCCTTGCATCGCCTGCCGAACTCGATCGAGCAGTTGCGAGAGCTCGGGAAGAAGGTCACCCATAGAACTGGGCATCTCCTCTGCAGGACGACCTGTTAGCACACCTACAGACATTGCTCTGTTAATCAACTTCCCCGCCGAACTTTCTTTAAAAGGTTCGTTCAAGCACTTACTAAATATGCCGCGCCGAAGCCGCTGATTCTTCTTCACGGAGTCTGACAGCTGGGCACGAACATCTTTCAGCTCGACGCCCAGCTTGGTGTTGGCATCTTGGAGATCATTCTTCTCCCGCCTCACCTTTGTCAGCACCTTCTCACCAACCTTTAGCTGGCGTAGGAGGTGTTGCCTTTCCGGATTCAATCCGGCGCCATCTGCAATTTCATTCGTCAGATTCGCACCCATGCTGTGCTTCGCAAAATACTTATCTTTCGAAGTGTATATTACCAGAGGGGGTCTCCTTGGGCTCCCCTGCCGCGGCTAGTGCGGCCTCTAGTTGGGCTTTGCACTCTTCTAGCTCCTTGGATAGTAGGGAATTCTTTTCTGTAAGAACCTGCATAACAAACGATCCTTAAATCAGTTATTCTAACTGTTTCAAGTCTCGGGGGCTACTG
This sequence comes from Triticum aestivum, assembly GCF_018294505.1. Lineage (NCBI taxonomy): Eukaryota > Viridiplantae > Streptophyta > Magnoliopsida > Poales > Poaceae > Triticum > Triticum aestivum. Next base: position 511,255,566 of record NC_057806.1, on the reverse strand, counting down.
GTATATACATATAATTACCAGAATTTTCTTACCCGTATGTCTTTTACATACTGCTCCGTGGCTCTGGCTAGACCATTTTGAGCGGCACGGAGGTACGCATCTCCCGAGTTGAAGGCATCTAACGCCCCTTGGGAGAAACAAGCATCGCGAAGAACTATCCGGCGACGCCTGTGGTTCATGGCACTCTCCACCTCAGAGTTGGTGGCAGACAACCCGTCCACATCCTCCGTCAGAGGAGCGTCTGGTGCGCGCCTTGCATTCGCCTCCGCCTCCGGACCAGGCTTTGGAGCCTGGCTGGTGGAGGCGCGATTGGCGGCCTCTCCGGATATAGTCCGGCGAGGCCTCTTTGTCCTGAAGAGAGCACGAGTGTTAATGTGCCTCGAAAGTATAACACCTGGGATAAGGGGGCGCGCCATACCTTTGCGCTGACGCCTCGGTCCGGACTGCACTTCTTTCCTGCCTGCGGGGCCCTACGGCCCCTCGTTGGCTCGTCGCCGCAGGTTCGGCCTTCCACCTTAAAAACCTCCCCTGCAAAGTTCGGTTGTAATAAGGGAACTGAAAATAGGAGCGGGCGGATACCTATTCGGGGTACTGGGACTTTGATCTCAGTTACCTGGGGGGTCAGGATTAGCCCTGGGTAATCGGCTGTAATGGCCACCAAGACGTTGTCCTTGCTCAATTGATGGAACACTCCATCAATCAGCTCCACAGATATGTTTGGATCCTCTTGAGAGGCCGGGTAGAGGGACCGTCCTGGGTCCTCGGGTTGTGGAGGAGGGTTGTTTATGTCCTTAGCAGCCCGGCGCAGTTCCTGCATTGAAATCGTCAGACTGAATATTTAACAATGGGAATACAAAACGGATGGGCAAGTAAATGCGACCACTTACCCAGCTTGGGGGATTGTGCATAGAGAATCCACATTGCGGGTTGACGCGGAGAAATTCCTCCTCTTCTCCCTTATACAAAGTGGACAAGATCTTTAGTAGAGCGGCAGCTGAATCCGGCCCCTTACGGCCGTAGCGGGTAGCGTCGTCCTCCCCGTTGAAGTCCCACATGGGGTGGCTTCTATACTGAAGCGGCTGCACCCCCCGCATAATGCATTTGTCCATGACCCCGATCATGGTTAGTCCGGAATGGGCTAACAATCTTATTCGGCCCATCAGGTAAATGATGTCCCTGTCACTTTCCCTCTGAGGGCTCCGCGGGCGCCAGCTTAGGCGCTTCTTTAAGGGAGCACTATTGAATTCAGGGAGGCCGATCCGGACAGGGTCCGGCAGCGGGATGTCTTCTATATAAAACCATTCCGAGGGCCAGTCTTCGAACGCATTCTTTGGGGTTCCGGACAGATATCCGGTCCCGGCGATGCGCCACACTTCGGCTCCGCCCACTTGATACATTGACCCCTTCTTGGAACGGGGCACGAGGCAGAATAGCTCCTTCCATAGTCCGAAATGAGCCTCAACACCCAAGAACAGCTTGTAGAGGGCTACAAAGCCCGCAATATGCAATACTGAGGCAGGCGTGAGATGATGTAGCTGGAGGCCGTAGAACTCCAGCAGCACCCGGAGAAATGGATGGATTGGAAATCCGAGCCCCCTTATTAAGTAAGAGGCAAGGCACACCCGCTCTCCTTCGGAGGGATTAGGGGCATTCTCTGCTTGCTCTCCGCCGTTGTAGACAGCAAGACCGGCTCGAACCGAGACCATATAGGCCGGGGGGAGAAATCCCTTGGTCTGGAGCTATCGGATTTCGGGTTCCGGCAGACCCTTGAGGTTCGAACACTGGGGTGCGCGCGGAGATTTCGCCTCCTACCTTCCTGCACCCCTCCGCCTTGCTAGGATCTGAACTAAGGAAAGAACAACGCAAGAGACACAGGGTTTATACTGGTTCGGGCCGCCGTTGTGGTGTAATACCCTACTCCAGTGTGTGGTGTGGTGGATTGCCTCTTGGGCTGATGATGATGAACAATACAAGGAAGAACGGCCTCGCGATGGTCTGTTCTTAGCTGGGGCGATGAACTGCTGGGAGGAGCTCAGTCACCTTTCTCTCTCTCTCTCTCTTTCTGATCTTCTCTATCCTTCCAACCCTCCGGCTCGACTCTCTTTTTAGCCCCCTTGGCTCTGTGGGTGGCTGGTCCTATTTATAGAGGCCCTGGTCCTCTTCCCAAATATCGAGCGGGAAGGGAGCCAACAATGGCGGGCTAATTTGAAGGGGGACAGCTAGTATCAACTATCCTGACAAAAGTAGTCTACGCCTGCGCAAAGCTCTGGTGATGACGCCGTCTTGGGCTCCACGGTGACCTCCGTCTCGTAGTCCTCCTGGTCTTGGTCTCGTTGCACCGAAACGGCAACCTATGCCTAATGCCTCGGTACTCCGCGGCTGCGCTTGCCCCCTTTGCACCAAAGAGGAAGGGAGAACACTACGCGGGCTGGCACCCGCCTGGCGCCTCCGGTCGTCATGGCTTGCGTCACGGGCACCTCGTGAGGTACCCCGCCTTGATCTCTCCGCCTCCTCGTGAGCCAGCCTGACGAGGCCGCACCTGAGGAAGCTCTGCGTCGTCCGCACCGCAAGGATTGGCCCCTCGCGAGGGTCTTGGGTTTGTGTTGGTGAAGATGGGCCGCGCTGGGCCCCCCTTTGAGCCACGCCGCAGGCCGCAGGCAGGCAAGTCTGGGGACCCCCGTTCCCAGAACGCCAATAGTAGCCCCCGGGCCCAAGGCGCGCCCGGACTTGGCTGTGCAGGGAGGCGGAAGGGCAAGAGCGAAGCGCCGCGGGCCCTAACAGACTGCGGCCTTGGGCGCCGCGTGGCGGTTGATTGGACGTGGGCGTCTCCACTTCCCCATGGCGCCTCGGCAACTCCACGGATTGGACAAGTCCCTGCATGCAAAGCGGGTCATAATTACCTGCGAGCGTGGGGGCCGTTGGTTGGCCATTGCTAGTTATAAGTATGGACCGGCGCGCGCCCTTCCAGTTCATCCCTCCTTGCTTCTCCTTTTCTTCATGGCCCCGTCAAGGAGGTTCTCGGCCGCAGAGAAGGAGAAGGCTCACCAGGTTGAGCCCGCCTCTACTCCACCCAAGCGCGGCCGAGGGCGCCCTCGTAAACATCCTGTGGCCACCATGGTGGCCCCCCATGGCCGTGGAGGCGATCTTCAGCACAGCGACGGGCGGATTGCTGCGGCCGGGGGGCGCGCTCCGGCTGCGCGTCCCCCTAGGCCGCGCTTTCGTGCTGCTGAAGTGCTGCCGGAGTTCGTCATGTGGTCGGCGGCGCCGACCAGCACTCGGCTTCCACTTCCTCGCTTCCTCCTTGGCTAGCTCCCGGCCGGCGCACCGGGTGGCCTCTAGCTTCAGGCCGACGGCTGCTGCAGCCAGGCCTCATGGGTCTCATTGGAGGTCTCCGCGGCCGGGAGCCTGTTCCTGGCCCACAGTTGGCAGACGTTTGCCCGCGCGCGTGGCCTGAGCCGTCGGTGCACCCTACACTTCAAGTTCGACGGCAATGTCACGCTCTACGTAAGGGTGTTTGGGGAAGATGGTCGCCGCGCAGGGTGTTGCCCCGAGGGTGACGACCGCGGTTGGGAACCCAGCTCCGGCGATGATGGAGAGGGCAGCGCTCGCGCGGCCGGCGGCGCTCATGGTTCCTCAAGCTTCTCCGGTTCTTCTTCAGGCGGCGACTCTTCTAGCGGTGGCCGCGGTCAGCCTCCGCGCCGCCGTATCTGCTTGGGAGGTGGCAACGTGTCCGCCCGCCATCGCGCCCTGGTGAAGCGCGAGAGGGAGTACGCCTAAGCTCCGAAGGCAGCTCGGGCCTTCCCTGCGGGCCGGTGTGAGGCGAGCTGCACCCGATTTGTTCTTTCTTTTTCCTTTTCCCTGCGTAACAAAGACAATAGTGTGGAGCCCCGCGGGGGCGTGTTTGGGTTATTGCTGTTAATCATCGTTTTGCTTTCGTTACCGTACCTTCCGGCTACGTGCCCGAGCATGGATAGTTCCCGGCCCCGGCCGTGGGGGGGCGACCGACCCAGGCCCTTTGTTTGTGTCGCGGTGCCCTTGGGGCACAGACTGGAGGGGTGCTCCTGTAAGGGGCCCAGGTTGCGAACTCTTTGAATGACTAGGATAGGAACACTCGCGAGGGCGCTCAGCTGCCCCCTCGCGAGGCCTTGCACAAGAGAAATCGAGGCAGGAGAGTGAAAAGTCGAAGAACCACAAGCCAAAGACGGCAACAACTTCAATAAAACATTGAATGAGAAGGAACAAGCCAACTGCGGAAAGCAAATGAAAAGTCGTGTCCGGCACCTAATCTAGTCTTCGACGTCTTTTCACCAGCGCGGAGCTAAGTGTTGCCACTGGGCGTGGGAGGGAGCCCCAGGGCCTGAGGCTGGCGCTCCTGAGACTCTGAGGCGTGTACAGCCCCAACTCATTATTACGTGAGAGTGTCACGGGCGGCGAGCTTCACAGGCTCCGGGACTTTTCCCAAACGCGATGGCTTCACAGGATCCGGGCCTTTTCCCAAACGCGATAGCTTCATAGGCATTCGCCTTCTTCACAGGCTCCGGGCCTTTTCCCAAACGCGATAGCTTCACAGGCATTCACCTTCTTCACAGGCTCCGGGCTTTTTCCCAAACGCGATAGCTTCACAGGCATTCGCCTTCTTCACAGGCTCCGGGCCTTTTCCCAAACGCGATAGCTTCACAGGCATTCACCTTCTTCACAGGCTCTGGGCCTTTTTAGGGGTAGAACCTCCGGAGGTGCTGGATGTTCCACGCATTCTGGACTGGCACCCCCTCCTGAGTCTCCAAGCGCGTGGAGCCGGGCCTGGAAACATGAACAACTTTGAACGGGCCCTCCCACATGGGAGAGAGCTTGTGCAGCCCCTCCCTGGAGAGGACCCGCCTGAGCACGAGGTCTCCTACCTCGAGAGTTCTGGGGCGGATGTTGCGGCAGTGATATCGCCGCAGTGCTTGTTGGTACCTCGCCGCTTGTAGCGCGGCTTCTCGGCGACGTTCCTCCCCCAGCACGAGGTCCATCCCCCGCATGGCGTCCTGCTGCGCCTCGTCAAACGTCAGGACCCGCGCGGAGCGACATCTGACCTCGTGAGGGAGGACCGCTTCGGCTCCGTAGACCAGGAAGAATGGGGTCTCTCCAGTCGGCTTGGTCGCTGTTGTGCAGATGGACCACAACACGGACTGAAGCTCGTCGTACCAACCTCTGCCGTAGGCCTCCAGCTTCTTCTTGAACGTCCTGGTCTTGAGGCCTCTCAGGACCTCCGTGTTGGCTCGCTCGGCCTGGCCGTTGCTTCGGGGGTGCGCCACCGAAGCGTAGCATATCTGCGTTCCAAGGTTAGCACAGTATGTTTTGAAGAGGTTACTGGTGAACTGCGAACTGTTGTCCGTGATGATGCGATTCGGCACCCCGAACCGGCTCACGATGCCCTTGATGAACTTGACCGCAGAACCCGTAGGAATGGTGCGGACAACCTCTACTTCAGCCCACTTGGTGAACTTGTCCACGACGACGTAGAGGTAGCAGTAGCCCCCAGGCGCCCGAGGAAACGGGCCCAAGATATCCAGCCCCCAGACTGCGAATGGCCACGAAAGGGGTATAGTCTGCAAGCCTCCTGCTGGCTGATGGATCTGCTTGGCGTGGAACTGGCAGGCCTCACAAGCTTTTACTAGTTCGACGACGTCATTGAGCGCGGTGGGCCAATAAAACCCACTGCGGAACACCTTGCTGACGAGGGTCCGTGATGATGAATGATGTCCACAATCTCCGCCGTGTATATCTTCCAACAGTTCCTTCCCTTGCTCCCTGGAGATGCAGCACAGGGATACATCGTTTGGCCGCTTCTGGTAGAGCTCTCCATCCTTGATGCAGTATGCCGTGGCCTGGCGTGCCACTCGCTCCGCTTCCTCCTCCTTCTCCGGCAGGGTCCCTTGCATTAGGTAACTCTGGAGCTCCGCGATCCAACATCCCTCCTGAGGTTCCATCGTCAGGAGCAGACGTGCTCCTGAGGCCGGGCCACAGGCCAGAGCCCCTGAGGTAGGTGGCTGAGGGAGCTCCTCCCGGGGCTGAGCCGTGTTCGATAATGACGGCAGGGCTGATGGCTTGAAGAGCCGCTCCTCAAAAATGCCAGGCTCCTGAGGTAACCGCCTGGACGCCTGCTTGGCGATGTCGTCGGCCTCCTGATTGGTGCCACGGGGCACATGCTGCAACTCCAACCCCCAGAATTGCTTCTCCATCTTGTGGACCTCCGCTAGGTAGGCTTCCATGTGCTCGTCCTTCGGCTCGTACACCTTGTTGGAGAAATTGACAAGGAGCTGCGAATCGCCCTTGATGGTGAGGCGTTTCACCCCCAGGGCAGCCGCGACCTTCAAGCCCGCTATTAAACCTTCATACTCTACTATGTTGTTGGAGACCTTTTCACCTTGCTGGAAATAGAGCTGCACGGCGTAATAGAGCTTGTCCTGAGCGGGCGATATAAGCACCGCCCCAGCCCCAGCGCCATGCCTGGAGAATGCCCCATCAAAGTACATGACCCAGCCTTCTGGCGCCTCGCTTCTCGGGGACAGGACCGATCCTCGTCGGCCTTAAGGCCTGGCGCCTCCGTCCATTCTGCCACAAAATCCGCCAACGCTGCTCCCTTGATGACTCTGGTCGTGCTGAATTCGAGCTGAAACGCTTGCAGTTCTATGTTCCACTCAGCGACCCTTCCAGCTGAATTAGGGCTCCTGAGTACTCTCTCCAAGGGGTATGACGAGACGACCTTGATGGGGTGACCCTGAAAATAGTGCCGCAGCTTGCGCGAGGCCACCAGTAGCGCGAGGAGGAGTTTCTGAGGCATGGGGTACCGTGCCCTTGCATCCCGCAACACCGTGCTGACGAAGTACACTAGGTGCTCAACGAGGTGGAGTGCGTCAGTGCTGGTGGCTCCCTTCAAAGACCGTGGCGCCTCTTGAGGCAATGAGGCCTCCTGAGACTAGCCATCTGGGAGAGGGGCCTCTTCCGCCTCTGGTGCGCCCCTCTGCGGCGGCTGGTCCTCCTCAGTCGCGGTGGCGGTTTCTGTAGGCCTTCCTTGTTCCTGTTCTGCCTTGTCCCGGGCTGCTGCCACGGTTTTGATTCGGCGCTCCTCTCTGACTGACACCAAGGCTGCGCTGGCGGAGTAGGGAGTGGCGGCGAGGTAAAGCACCAGGGGCTCTTGAGGGCGCGGAGCCACCATGACCGGTGGGCTGGTCAGGTATCTCTTGAGATCCTGGAACGCCTTGTCGGCCTCTTCAGTCCACTCGAAGGGCCCCTTTTTCTTCATTAGCTGGAAGAATGGCAGTGCTCGTTCCCCCAACTTGGAGATGAAGTGCCCTAGCGCGATCACGCGCCCCGTGAGCTTCTGCATTTCTCTGAGGGTCTTTGGCGGGCTCATGTCTTCCACCGCCTTGACCTTCTCTGGGTTAGCCCCGATGCCTCGGTGGGGAACGAGGAAACCCAAGAGCTTGCCCGAGGGGACTCCGAACACACACTTCTCTGGGTTGAGCCATAGGTTCACTGCGTTGAGGCTCGCGAAGGTTTCCTCCAAGTCTTGTATCAAGGTCTTGGCCTCCCGAGACTTTACCACAATGTCATCGACGTAAGCTTCAACATTCTTCCCGAACTGCAGGCCCAGGGTGATGTGCATCAGCCGCTGGAAGGTCACCCCTGCGTTACGCAGCCCGAATGGCATGCATGTGTAGAAGTACACCCCACACGGGGTTAGGAAGGCTGTCTTCTCGACGTCTTCTACCGCCATCTTGATCTGGTGATACCCAGAGAAGGCATCCAAGAAGCACAACAGGTCGCATTCCGCAGTGGAATCGACGATCTGGTCGATGCGGGGGAGCGGGAACGGATCTTGGGGGCATGCTTTGTGGAGGTTGGTGAAGTCGACACACATGCGCTCCTTCCCTCCCTTCTTTGGCACAATGACAGGGTTGGCCAACCAATCCGGGTATCGGACCTCGCGAATGACCCCAGCGGCTTCTAATTTGTGGGTCTCTTGGACGATGAAGGCGTGCTTTTCTATGGACTGCCGCCTGGCCTTCTGCTTCACAGGGCGCATGTTGGAGCACACATTGAGGTGATGCTCGATTACACTCCTAGGGATCCCTGCCAACTGGTCAGGCTCCCAAGCGAATACCTTCTTGTTTGCACGCAGGAACCCGACTAGGGCCTTCTCCTGCTCGGGTTTGAGGTGGGCGCCTATGGTGAAAGTGGCATTGGTGGATCCGTCCTCATCGACGGGTATCTGCTTGGTTTCTGCCTTGTCTTGGGTGAACAACTATTTCTTCTTGGCGGGTGCAGCCCCCTTGGGCCCGGGGGTCTCCAAGTTGGCGGGCTGTGCCGACGCCGCCGTCTTGAAGGCGAGGTTGAGCACCCGCAGCGCGTCCCCGGTGTCCCCGTGCACAGTGAGGACACCGCTACTCCCGGGCATCTTCATGAGGTTGTACGCCGGGTGTGTCGCAGCCATGAACTGGGCCAGCGCTGGGTAGCCGAGGATGGCGTTGTAGGGGAGGCCGATGGGGGCGATGTCGAAGTCGACCAGCTCCATGCGGAAGTTGTCGTAGGTGCCGAAGGTTACTGGGAGCCGGATCTGTCCCAAGGAGCTGGACGACTTGGCCCCAACGCCTGAGAAGGGTCGGCTGGGTTGCAGCCGTTCCAGGGGTATGCAGAGGAGGTTGAAGGCCTCGACCGAGAGCATGCTGAGGCCCGCGCCACCATCAATGAGGGTTCTGGTGACGGCCACCTGGCAGATGGTGGGGGTGCACAGCATGGGGAGCGCACCCGAGCAGGCCGAGTTGGAGGGGTGGTCCTCCGAGCTGAAGGTCAGGCCGGTCTCGGGCGCCGCCCGGTCCAGGGGAGCCCCCTGCCGCGTGGAAGCGGCGCTGACCCGGCGGATGAACGGCTTGACGTGGTGACTTGTAGGCGGCGCCTGCGAGCCGCCCAAGAGGGCCGCGATGACCGGGGGTGTTGGTGCAGCGCGATGGGCGGGGGAGAGGTTGCGGGGCTCCATGGGCGCGCGGAGCGCGCGGGACGAAGAACCAGCTGGGGTGAGCAAGGGAGTTGCGGTGCGGCCGTCTTGCCGCACGGACGGATGCTGGGACGATGCTCGCCGCTCGTCCCGTGCCGGGCCGGTGGCGGGGTTGACGGCAGGCGACGGGGAACGGCGAGGACGCCTGCCGACAGGGGCCGTCTGGGTGACGCGGGAAGCGAGCGTTGCCCGGCGCTCGGCGCGGGCCCGACGAGCATCAGACATGGGCGTGATGGTCGGAGGAGAACGGGGTGGTGGAAGACGAATCCCGGCGCACCCCTACCTGGCGCGCCAAATGTCGGATTTCGGGTTCCGGCAGACCCTTGAGGTTCGAACACTGGGGTGCGCGCGGAGATTTCGCCTCCTACCTTCCTGCACCCCTCCGCCTTGCTAGGATCTGAACTAAGGAAAGAACAACGCAAGAGACACATGGTTTATACTGGTTCGGGCCACCGTTGTGGTATAATACCCTACTCCAGTGTGTGGTGTGGTGGATTGCCTCTTGGGCTGATGATGATGAACAATACAAGGAAGAACAACCTCGCGAGGGTCTGTTCTTAGCTGGGGCGATGAACTGCTGGGAGGAGCTCAGTCACCTTTCTCTCTCTCTCTCTTTCTGATCTTCTCTATCCTTCCAACCCTCCGGCTCGACTCTCTTTTTAGCCCCCTTGGCTCTATGGGTGGCTGGTCCTATTTATAGAGGCCCTAGTCCTCTTCCCAAATATCGAGCGGGAAGGGAGCCAAGAATGGCGGGCTAATTTGAAGGGGGACAGCTAGTATCAACTATCCTGACAAAAGTAGTCTTCGCCTGCGTAAAGCTCTAGTGATGACGCCGTCTTGGGCTCCACGGTGACCTCCGTCTCGTAGTCCTCCTGGTCTTGGTCTCGTTGCACCGAAACGGCAACCTTTGCCTGATGCCTCGGTACTCCGCGGCTGCGCTTGCCCCCTTTGCACCAAAGAGGAAGGGAGGACACTGCGTGGGCTGGCACCCGCCTGGCGCCTCCGGTCGTCATGGCTTGCGTCACGGGCACCTCGTGAGGTACCCCGCCTTGATCTCTCCGCCTCCTCGTGAGCCAGCCTGACGAGGCCGCGCCTGAGGAAGCTTCGCATCGTCCGCCCCGCGAGGCTTGGCCCCTCGCGAGGGTCTTGGGTTTGTGTTGGTGAAGATGGGCCGCGCTGGGCCCCCCTTTGAGCCACGCCGCAGGCCACAGGCAGGCAAGTCTGCGGACCCCCGTTCCCAGAACACCGACAGGAGCGTCACTAGCTCGCTATGCGGGATGGAACATCTCTCCCAATATCTAGGCTTAGGGCTGGAAGGGCGAGGGGAGGAGTTGCGATGGCTGGCCATGGTGGAATGGACCTTTGTCGGATGCGCTCTGATGAACACTCGCGGAGGGGAGAAGGTGTGGATTGGATCTAAATCCTCGTCCCCTTAAATAGGGCAGCTCATTTACGCGGCTAGGGGTGTGAATGTAAAAACACTCAGACTTTTCATATTCGTTTGACACGTGGGAAGCGGCCATTATTGGACGTAGAAGCCAAGGAGCGCAACATCTACAAGAAACCGGACTTTATTCGATAGGTACACGGAATTTTGAGGAGAACCCGCCTTGCAATGCCGAAGACAATCTGCACGCCGGACTCATCATGATTGAAGCCTGGTTCGGGGGCTACTGAGGGAGTCCTGGATTAGGGGGTGTTCGGATAGACGGACTATACCTTCAACCGGACTCCTGGACTATGAAGATACAAGATTGAAGACTCCGTCCCGTGTCCGGTAGGGACTTTCCTTGGCGTGGAAGGCAAGCTTGGCGATACGGATATGAAGATCTCCTACCATTGTAACCGACTTTGTGTAACCCTAACCCTCTCCGGTGTCTATATAAACTGGAGGGTTTTAGTCCGTAGGGCAACATACACATCAACAATCATACCATAGGCTAGCTTCTAGGGTTTAGCCTCCTTGATCTCGTGGTAGATCTACTCTTGTACTACCCATATCATCAATATTAATCAAGCAGGACGTAGGGTTTTACCTCCATCGAGAGGGCCCGAACCTGGGTAAAACTTCGTGTCCCTTGCCTCCTGTTACCATCCGGCCTAGACGCACAGTTCGGGACCCCCTACCCGAGATCCGCCGGTTTTGACACTGACAAGGTGTCTTGCCCTTTTCATCAGTTGAAGTAAAAGTATGCTTGAGGACTTCAATCGGGGGCAGATAGCTGAGGTGATTCTGAAAATCAGCCTTGTAGTTGAGTGAAGACCTTGTTCTGAGGAATCTCATAATCCAAGGAGCATAAGGCTTCAACTCAAACGGAGAGAGTGCAATATTTGCCAGAGTCCTCATGAAGAAATCATAATAATTGATTGGAATGCTATGAATGATGTTGAATAGTAGATTCTTCATGATGCCAACTATTTCCTCATCAGATGAGTCATGGCCTTTGATGGGACTCATTGTCCTCGTCAGAATGTGATAGACTGTTCTGGGCACATAGAGTAAGTCCTTTACGAGGAATTCGGTCCTTGGGGCTTGACCGAGCTTCAGAGGCTTCATTAACACTTGCATGTAATGAGCAGTGAGTTCAGGTTCTTGGTACAGGCAGCGAGCTCCTTCACTGGGTGGACTGATGGGCAGGGCGTGAAGCAATTCAGAGGCCGGTGCCTTATAATGAGTATTATCGGTCATCCAGTCCAAGACCCGGGTGTTGATATCTTCAGGATCACCTGTGATATGTAGTGTAGCGTAGAATTGAAGAATAAGCTCTTCATTCTAATCAACAATGTCAGAGCAAAAGTTGAGGAGGCCTGTGTCATGAAGCCACTGAGCACATAAGTGAAACAAGGCAATGATTCCATGTCCACATGAGGAATATGCTCATGGTAGAAGATTTTGTCCTTTTTGAAAAGCAGTGAAGAATAGAAGTTGGCCTCGCTTGCAGTCCAGAAACGCTTCCTTCTTAGACGAGCAGAGTCATAAGGGTTGTAGTTAGTGAAGAACACATGCTCGCCAAAGAAGTCATCTGCCTTGAATTTTTGTTTCTTCGAGAAGGGATCCTTTGGCTTGGGGCGAGGAGTGTCAGTCAATTGCATCACAAACTCAGGGATCTCGATCTCAGGTTCCACAGGCTGAGGAATTTCAGGTACTTCTTCAGTGGCAGCCTGGGACTTCAATTCTTCATTTACATTTTCATCAGCACTAGTGGCTGGAATTTCTTCATGGATGGACGGAGTTGCACGAGGTTCTTCAGATCCCATTTGGACTTCAGTAGTTACTGGGGACTGAGAAATTTGTTGAAGATGTGTGAACAGAGGAGAGTTGGGGTGCTAACTTTCCCAAAAGTCATCATTCAGCACTGGCGTGGTGCATCCAATGTCCACATCGACTTCTTCATCCATTTCTTCAACGCCGGCCTCTTCAGCAGTGAACTAAGGCATGGGCGATGAGATAATTGGGGTTGAAGGGATTTCATCCACTTCAATTTCTTCATCCAACTGCTCTGATGAAGCAGCAGAAGGATTCTCTTCATTGGATTCACTTGGAATCACATACTCTTCATCAAAAGGAACAAGGTCCTTTGATGGCATGGTTGAGACAGGAACAACATCAATTGGGTTGTCAAATAAGCTAGTCAATGGCTTCATCTTCTTCGGGGCTGAAGAATCTGATGAAGTTGATGCCTTCCTTTTCTTCACTGCTACACGCTCTGCAGCCTTGGTCTTCTTCACATCTAATGCAGATGGAAGGATCGGAGTTGGTGTAGGCGCAGGAGGAGCATAGGAATTTGGTTGAATTTCTTCAGGCGCAACCGATGCAGTTTCCCTGACGTCTTCACTTTCTTCAGGCACATCACTAGTGGTTGCCCTGGCAATTTCTTCAGCGGTTGGGATGCAGTCACCAGCCCTGCAATTAGCATTTTCTTCAGCAGCCTGATTGTCATCAGCGGTGCTGGCATTTTCTTCAGTAGGCTGAGCGAATGCTTCAGCCTGAGGAATTTCCTGTTGCGTTGGGGCTACAACATTTGAAGTGAATTGATCAGTGAGTTTCACAAAACGGACCTTGGCTCTAAGCCAATCTGCATGGTAGGCGTCAAATTCATCACTGAGTTTCTTGATCTCAGATTGAATAGTGACAAGTTCTTCAGTTGTCATAGAGACAACGTTTTTCTTCAAGTAGCGCTCCTTTTTGTACTGCGCTTTCTTGATCTGCCTGGCCTTCTCAAACTTCCATTTTTCTTCTTGTATGAAGTGAGTCAACATATGACTTTGGCTAGGAATCAACTTGAAGTCAGGCATAGGAGTATTAGGGTCCTTGCACCATAGATCAATGTACTCAAGGATCAACTTTGGATCCAAAAGCAGAGGCACACTTGTGCCCTTAGCTATAGCGGCCTTGACCTGCCTGTCTCTGATGATTTCTACAAGTTCATCATCATCAGCTTCATCTTCATCGGACGGCACTTGAAGCGACATGCTTCTTTTGAGGACTTAGTCGAGAGCCTCGTCCAGCAGTTGCCTTGGTCTTCAACAGAGTGGGACCAGTTGAAGAATGCAGTGGTGCTGAGGAACTAGCAGATGCTCCTAAGGCAATAGAGATGCCCATCGTCCTTTGGCACGTGGCGAGATGCGCAGGTGCTGAGGATTTGGTCGGAGTAGCTGAGTACTTTGACGGGGGAGCTGAGGATTTTGGAGTGGGAGCAGCTTGAGGAGTTGGCCGTGAGGGCTTTGAAGAATCTGGCCGTGAGGGCATTGCTGAGGAACTGGGCCGAGAGGGCATTGAGGGTGAAGCACTTGGCTTGTGAGCAGGCTTCTTTGGCATGGCCTTCTTTGGCTTGCTTGCAAAGGCCTCAGCAGTGGCAGCAGCAGGAGAGTCTTCATTGAATTTCCTCACTGCTTCTCTTGCTTGTCTGGCCAACTTGGCTTGACACTTGGCCCATTCATCAGGATAATCCTCACCGCGCTTGAGGCTGGTGGGATCTGCTTCTTGGCCAGGTGCCAACGGAGGTCTTGGGCATGGAGGATTTAGGGAAAATTTCTTCATGTACTTGGGAGTAACATACCTGTACTCCCTCCACTCTCTTGCCCATCTCCTCTCTATTCTTTGAATGCGCACTTTGCGCTCATTCTTGGTTTCCTTTCCATGAGTAGCCTCATCAGGAGTGCAATAGTCCTTGTATATGTCATCAGGGATCTCAAAAGCAGTATTGACCTCAGGCCTCTTTCCTCCCTTCTGTGGCTTCTTTCCATCAGCCATTTTCTTCAGATGAGGAATTTGAACAATGGAATTCTCTGAAGATGTATGCAACTTTTCTTTGAGGAACGTTGCAAATGAGTTAAGTTGATGAGAACCTAGTGATTCAGCAGCTGACATGAGTACCTGTGAATAGAGTATAGTTGCGAGGAATATGGAGAGGTCATATGTGTTCTCAGAGGTTTTTCAAAAAAGAGCAAGTTTGAGGAATTTGACCAGATGAGTCTTGAAGAATTTCACTAAGCGTTCTTTGTCTTAGGTTCCAGAGATGTATAGATCGAAAATCCACACATTTGAGGAATCTTGAAGAAAAATATAGCTTAGAGAAATGAATCAAGAACAGATGACATGTGAGGTGTTCCGTGTGTGATGAATTTGAAGATTAAACACCTTTGAAGATTTTGTAGTTATCATTTGAATCAAAGAGGGCAGTAAAAGTAATTTTTAATTACCCTGGACGAAGAACATGACAAACTGAGAGGTGTAGATGTGAAGTTCGTCAGTTCAGATCTTCCACGCCCTAACTTGGCAGAGGAAGACAGCTACGGCGGCGGCAGAGTGAAGAAATCCGAAGCCAGCGCGAGTACGACGGCGACGAGGTCGAGGCAGTGAAGCTCTTCCTCACCAACGACGATGAAGTAGCGGTGGCGCTAGGGTTTGAGAAGCTCGAGCTAGAGTGAGAACGAGCAGAGTAAAAGTGGAGTGAGGAAGGAAAGGGGTATTTATAGCCATGGTGAAAAAACTGTTCGCCCGAAGAAATTGGACGAACGTGCCCCTGGCCCTTCTCATTCGCTTGACATGTGTCACCCACGTACTGAGAAGTGGAGATCGTGTGAGATCGTGGGTGAATGGATAAGTGTTGTCGTGGGATGTGGAACGGTTTGAGTTGCAAAGCCGAAAATTTAGATAGGATAAGTTAAAAGTTCCATTCACAAATTCTTCAGCTGACCAAGGACACAGTGAAGATTTTGAATGAGTTTCAAATAGAACGCACATGAAGAATTTGTGAATAGATTGGGTTGAGTATAGCATAAGGGGGAAGGGTCCAATCACATTCACTTAGCAGAAAAGGCAATATGAAGAAATAGCTATAAGTGAATGTTGTAGAGGACATAAACTTATAGCAAATGAAGAAAAACAACGGAAATGGTGAAGACAATGCAAGTTGGAAAACAACTAAGGAATTTCAAAGAACTAAAAAAACTCAATTGAAGATTTTCAACATTTTGTGGTGGCGTGACCCACCGTATAAGAATGATAATTTCACACACCGCGTACAATTGTCGTAGGGTTCTGAGAATCAAATTCTTCATTAATTTCTTCACACTTAGAGTGTTAGTCTTCATTGATTGAAGAAAAATGTTTCTTCATGTGTTGCACATTTAAGTCATCAATTTTGCATAAGTGTTAGGATCAGTGTCCTTTTCAAAGAACATTCGAAGATTCTAGGATATTTAGCTCACACCGCAACTTGCTAAAACTCTTCTCATCCAATGGCTTAGTGAAGATATCGGCTAGCTGTTCTTCAGTCTTCACATGCTCAATAGAGATGTCGCCCTTCAACACATGATCACGAAGAAAATGATGACGAATCTGAATGTGCTTTGTCTTCGAGTGCTGAATTGGGTTATGAGCAATCTTGATGGCACTCTCATTGTCACAGTAGAGTGGCACATTATTCACGTTGACGCCGTAGTCCTTGAGAGTTTGCTTCATCCATAGCAGTTGAGCACAGCAAGAACCAACAACAATGTACTCAGCTTCAACAGTAGACAGTGATACGCAGTTCTGTTTCTTTAAGGACCAACAGACCAAGGATCGTTCGAGGAAATGGCATGTGCCAGATGTTGACTTGCGATCCACACGATCACCAGCATAGTCAGAGTCTGAAAATCCAATGAGATCAAAAGCCGAGCCCTTGGGGTACCATAATCCAAGTGTTGGTGTGTGAGCTAGATATCGAAGAATATGCTTCACAGCCTTATGGTGTGATTCCTTTGGTGTAGCTTGAAATCAGGCACACATGCAAACACTAAGCATAATATCTGGCCTAGATGCACATAGGTACAATAAAGAACCAATCATGGAGCAGTATACCTTTTGATCGAAGTCAATACCATTTTCATCAGTGCATAGATGGCCTTTTGTGGGCATAGGGATTTTGACTTCTTTGCAATCTTGCATGCCAAATTTCCTCAGCACATCCTTGAGGTATTTTTCCTGAGATATGAATATGCCATTGCGCTGTTGATGAATCTGAAGACCTAAGTAGAATTTCAATTCTCCCATCATAGACAGTTGATATTCTTCATTCATCATATAGGCAAATTCATCAGTATAACGCTGGTCAGTACAGCCAAAGATAATATCATCAACATATATTTGGCACACAAACAATTCACCATCATAAGATTTAGTGAAAATAGTTGGGTCAAGTGAATCGGGTTTGAAGCCTTTCTTCATGAGGAATTACTTCAAAGTATCATACCACGCCCGTGGGGCCTGCTTGAGGCCATAGAGGGCCTTATTGAGTCTGAAGACTTTGTCAGGATGCTTTGGATCTTCAAAACCTGGGGGTTGAGCAATATATACTTCTTCCTCAAGCTTACCATTAAGGAATGCACTTTTAACATCCATTTGTTATAAAGTGATATCATGATGGTTAGCATAAGAAAGTAATATGCGAATAGCTTCAAGTCTAGCAACAGGTGCAAAAGTTTCATCGAAATCAATTCCTTCAACCTGTGTGTAGCCTTGAGCTACAAGCCGTGCCTTATTCCTCACCACAATGCCATTTTCATCTTGCTTGTTGCGGTAGATCCACTTTGTGCCGATGATATTGTGCTTGTGAGGATCTGGACGTTTGACCAGTTCCCAGATGTTGGTGAGCTCGAATTGATGTAATTCCTCTTGCATAGCTTGAATCCACTCAGGCTCCAGAAATGCTTCATCTACCTTAGTGGGCTCTGTGATAGAGATGAAAGCAAAGTGCCCACAAAAGTTAGATAAATGTGAAGCTCTTGAGCGTGTGAGAGGACCTGGAATGTTGATGTCGCTGATGATTTTCTCAATTTGCACTTCATTCGCGACGCGAGGATGAGCGGGTTGACATTGAGGAATTTGATCAGCATTTTCTTCAGCACCATTTTCCTCAGGTGCATCAGCATGACGTTCTTCATGTTCTAGAATAACTTCTTCAACGGATTCTTCAATAGGAATGACATCCTATGTAGCCTTGAACTTAATAGATTCCTCAAGAGGTAGGTGCTCTCTTTACGAGCCATTAGTCTCATCGAACTGCACATCTACAGTTTCAACAACCTTGTGATGACAGGTGTTGAAGACTTTGTAGGTGTGTGAGTCCTTACCATAATCGAGCATAAAACCTTCATGTGCTTTCGGTGCAAATTTAGAACTGTGATGGGGATCTCTAATCCAACATTTAGCACCGAAGACTTTGAAATAGCTCACATTGGGTTTCTTGTCAGTGAGAAGTTCATATGCTGTCTTCTTGAAGAATTTGTGAAGATATACCCTATTGATGATGTGGCACGCAGTATCAATTGCCTCAGGCCAGAAGCGAGGAGGCGTCTTTACTCATCAAGCATAGTGCAGGCCATCTCAACAAGAGTCATGTTCTTGCGCTCCACGACGCCATTTTGCGCACAGTGGTGTTGAGTTCTTGATCGACACACTGCCAAACCCACTAGGGGGCTTCTTGATCGTATCCAAATCATAGCTTAACCCCTTTGGGTTCGACGTTGATCGTATTTGAATCAACATCGTTAAACAACTCTCAAGGTCATTCGGGGGCTTCTTGTTCAAACATAGGTCGTATTCGAACCAAAGAGAACATAGCTGTCGGTACCCTCTTGATTGGCAACGCCAAAGCCACTGGGAGCTACATGATCATATTCGAATCTTAGTTTAACCCCTTTGGAATGGTTTACTGATCGTATTCAAATCAGAAGCCTCGATTTTTTTCTTTCTATTTGGTTCAAGTTTTGTTTGAAAGCAACCTTTGTTTTGTCTTGAGACCTTTTTTGCGCATATCTGAAGCATATATGTGTGGTCTCTATTTAAACCCGCCTTGACTTTGGATGATAAGTCGCCAGCATATGACAATCATAAACATTTCGAAGTTTTGGCTTCTAAAATATTGGGTTATCACCCTTACTGCACAGGTATCATAAGCCGACAGTACGATTCAAT
This sequence comes from Triticum aestivum, assembly GCF_018294505.1. Taxonomy (NCBI): domain Eukaryota; kingdom Viridiplantae; phylum Streptophyta; class Magnoliopsida; order Poales; family Poaceae; genus Triticum; species Triticum aestivum. The sequence continues at coordinate 511,237,063 of NC_057806.1, read as the reverse complement.
ATCGCGGGTATGATATTGTTTATACATGATTATGTTTAAACCGGCCCCGGCTATGGACTTTAAGTCACCGATATATTTTGGATTGCGCCATTGGAATCATGCGCTTCTCAATCACTGGATTATTGCATTTATCGGATACGGCGATGTAAGCCAGCAGTATGAGCCAGTTTCTACAGGTATATTTTCCTGATTATATAAATATGCGAGGTTGGATAACCCGCCCTGGCTTTTGACGTTAAGTCGCCAGTATGTTTAGGCTTGAATGGCCTTAATCCTAGTCTTTTCCATAATTGCATAAAGACTATATTATGTTGGGGTTGTTACCCGCCCTGGCTTTGACGTTAAGTCGCCAGGGTATATGTTCTTTAAATTCTCTGCAGGATTTGCAGAAATATGACTTATATAAATGGTTAAATTCAAGCTCATTATCAAAATTGATGCTTCAAAATGATTATCCGTTATGGATTCTCTCAAAGGCTATAAGCCGTCGGGTTATAAAAATCTCAGCCTACAATGGAGGCGTATTAAATCGCCATCGGCCAAGAGCCGCCGAGTATTTAAACTCCGGATTTACTTGTCAACACATAAGGTATTCAAAGTCGCTTTAGCGCAATGGCTATTATTTTATCAATGGACATGATTTATTCTACAATGGAAGGAATAGTCCCGAGTCACTGCAGGCTTACGACCCGGCACTTGGGGACTACATTATTCAGATTGAGATCATATCAAATATGCAAGTCCCATGTCACTGTCAGCATGCACCATGGCACTTGGGGGCTAATGCAAAGTCATTGTTTGCTCAACTTATTAAAGACCCGACTCATCACATTGTAATGAGGAGGCCCTTGGGGGATACCAACTGCTCCTATCAAAATTTCAAGGTACACAAGCCTCAGACCATTATATTGAAAAATCCACTACTTAGTTGGTAGAGTACAAAGCTCTTAACCTTATGGACGTGGGTTCAAGCCCCATGGTGGAGATTACATCCTATGATGTTATTATCAATAAATTATATACAAAGTTCCAGCTTGGTATTATCTTACTAAGCCGGCCCTTGGGGGCTACACATTGTTGTTCAAGTTTACATGGTTATATCTACAAAGTCCATGCTCATTATTGCATAATGACCCGGCCCTTGGGGGCTACACTGGTTGAAGTTTTCATGAGCATAAGGTAATTACAAGTCCCAGGTTGCTGCAAGCATGACAACCCGCACTTGGGGGCTAAAGGTGATATGCATATAAGGGAGAAAAATCTTCGAATTCTCAGTTTGGAGTACACCAGATTAACCTGGTGTCTGCAACAATCATGACCCGGCATCATTTATTTTTGGGACTAACATATTGATCCAGTGCCCAGTGCCGGTTCCTCTTTGTTGCATGATTTTTGTTTCGCAGAATATCCATATCAAACGGAGTCCAAACAGGATAAAAATTAACGAAGATTTTTTTGGAATATATATGATTTTTGGGAAGAAAAATCCATGCGAGACGATGCCCGAGGGGGCCACGAGGCAGGGGGCGCGCCCCAGGGGGCAGGCGCACCCCTGACCCTCATGACCACCCCGTAAGGCGGTTGATGCCCTTCTTTCGCCGCAAGAAAGCTAATATCCGGATAGAGATCGTGCTAAAATTTCAGCCCAATCGGAGTTACGGATTTCCGGGAATCTGAGAACATAGAAACAGATAGACATATCCAATCTCAGAGGGGCTCTCGCCCCTCCCATGCCATGGAGGCCAAGGACCAGAGGGGAAACCCTTCTTCCATCTAGGGAGGAGGTCAAGGAAGACGAAGACAAAGGGCCCCCCCTCTCCCCTTCTCTTTCGGTGGCGCCGGAACGCTGCCATGGCCATCATCATCACCGCAATCTTCACCAATAACTATACCACCATCATCACCAACTCTTCCCTCCTCTATGCAGCGGTGTAACCTCTCTCTTACCCGCTGTAATCTCTACTTAAACATGGTGCTCAACGCTATATGTTATTTCCCAATGATGTATGGTGATACGTCTCCAACGCATCTATAATTTTTGATTGCTCCATGCTATATTATCTACTGTTTTAGACATTATTGGGCTTTATTTTCCACTTTTATATTATTTTTGGGACTAACCTATTAACCAGAGGCCCAACCCAGAATTGTTGTTTTTTGCCTGTTTTAGGGTTTCGAAGAAAAGGAATATCAAACGGAGTCCAAACGGAATGAAACCTTCGGAAACGTGATTTTCTCAGCAGATAAGATCCAGGAGACTTGGACCCTCCGTCAAGGAAGCCAAGAGGTGGTCATGAGGGTAGGGGCACTGATGTCTACTACACAACCTTCTTCTTGTAGATGTTGTTGGGCCTCCAAGTGCAGAGGTTTGTAGGACAGTAGCAAATTTCCCTCAAGTGGATGACCTAAGGTTTATCAATCTGTAGGAGGCATAGGATGAAGATGGTCTCTCTCAAGCAACCCTGCAACCAAATAACAGAGAGTCTCTTGTGTCCCCAACACACCCAATACAATGGTAAATTGTATAGGTGCACTAGTTCGGCGAAGAGATGGTGATACAAGTGGTATATGGATAGTAGATAAAGGTATTTGTAATCTGAAATTATAAAAACAGCAAGGTAGCAAGTGATAAAAGAGAGCGTAAACGTTATTGCAATGATAGGAAACAAGGCCTAGGGTTCATACTTTCGCTAGTGTAAGTTCCCTCAACAATACTAACATAATTGGATCCAATAACTATCCCTCAACATGCAACAAAGAGTCACTCCAAAGTCACTAATAGCGGAGAACGAACGAAGAGATTATGGTAGGGTACGAAACCACCTCAAAGTTATTCTTTCCAATCAATCCGTTGGGCTATTCCTATAAGTGTCACAAACAACCCTAGAGTTCGTACTAGAATAACACCTTAAGACACAAATCAATCAAAACCCTAATGTCACCTAGATACTCCAATGTCACCTCAAGTATCCGTGGGTATGATTATATGATATGCATCACACATTCTCTTATTCATCTATTCAACCAACACAAAGGACCTCGAGAGTGCCCCAAAGTTCTACCAGAGAGTCAACACGAAAACGTGTGCCAACCCCTATGCATAGGTTCATGGGCGGAACCCGCAAGTTGGTCACCAAAACATACATCAAGTGGCACGCGGTATCCCATTGTCACCACAGATATCCACGGCAAGACATACATCAAGTGTTCTTAAATCTTTAAAGACTCAATCCGATAAGATTACTTCAAAGGGGATACTCAATTCATTACAGGAGAGAAGAGGGGGAGGAGAAACATAAGATCCAACTATAATAGCAAAGCTCGCGATACATCAAGATCGTATCATCTCAAGAACACGAGAGAGAGAGAGAGAGAGAGATCAAACACATAGCTACTGGTACATACCCTCAGCCCCGAGGGAGAACTACTCCCTCCTCGTCATGGAGAGCACCGAGATGATGAAGATGGCCACCGGAGAAGGATTGCCCCCTCCGGCAGGGTGCTGGAACGGGTCTAGATTGGTTTTCGGTGGCTACGGAGGCTTCTGGCAGCGGAACTCCCGATCTATAGTACGTTCTGGAAGTTTTAGGTCACGTGGGTATATATGGGTGCAGGGAGGACGTCGGAGGAGCCACGGGGGCCCCATGAGACAGGTGGCGCGCCCCCACCCTCGTGATCACCTCGTGTCTCCCCTGACGTAGGGTCCAAGTCCATCAGGTGTGTTTCCTTCCAAAAATAACTTCTCTAGTTGATTTCGTTCCGTTTCGACTCCCTCTGATATTCCTTTTCTTCGAAACACTGAAATAGGCATAAAATAGCAAATCTGGGCTGGGCCTCCGGTTAATAGGTTAGTCCCAAAAGTAATATAAAAGTGGAAAATAAAGCCCAATATTGCCCAAAACAGTAGATAATATAGCATGGAGCAATCAAAAATTATAGATACGTTGGAGACATATCAAGCATCCCCAAGCTTAATTCCTGCTCGTCCTCGAGTAGGTAAATGATAAAAAGATAATTTTTGATGTGGAATGCTAGTTGGCATAATTTCAATGTAATTCTTCTTACTTGTGATATGAATATTCAGATCTGAAAGAATCAAGACAAAAGTTCATATTGACATAAAAATAATAATACTTCAAGCATACTAACTAAGCAATCATGTCTTCTCAAAATAACATGGCTAAAGAAAGCTATCCCTACAAAATCATATAGCTATGCTCCATCTTCACCACACAAAGTATTTAAATCATGCACAACCCCGATGACAAGCCAAGCAATTGTTTCATACTTTTGATGTTCTCAAACTTCTTCAATCTTCACGCAATACATGAGCGTGAGCCATGGACATAGCACTATAGGTGGAATAGAATGGTAGTTGTGGAGAAGACAAAAAGGGAGAAGATAGTCTCACATCGACTAGGCGTATCAACGGGCTATGGAGATGCCCATCAATAGATATCAATGTGAGTGAGTAGGGATTGCCATGCAACGGGTCCACTGGAGCTATAAATGTATGAAAGCTCAACAAAAGAAACTATTGGGTGTGCATCCAACTTGCTTGCTCACGAAGACCTAGGACATTTTGAGGAAGCCCATCATTGGAATATACAAGCCAAGTTCTATAACGTAAAATTCCCACTAGTATATGGAAGTGACAACATATGGGACTCTCTATATGAAGAACATGGTGCTACTTTGAAGCACAAGTGTGGTAAAAGGATAGTAGCATTGCCCCTTTTTATTTATTTTCTTTTTTTATTTTTATTTGGCCTTTCTTTTTTCCTTTTTTTTGGCCTTCCCCTTTTTTGGCCTTTCTCTTTTTTTATTTGGCCTTTTTTTTGGGACAATGCTTTATTGAATGATGATCATCACACTTCTATTTATATACAACTCAATGATTACAACTCGATACTAGAACAAAGTATGACTCTATATGAATGCCTCCGGCGGTGTACCGGGATGTGCAATGATGCATGAGTGACATGTATGAAAGAATTATGAACGTTGGCTTTGCCACAAATACGATGTCAACTACATGATCATGCAAAGCAATATGACAATGATGGAGCGTGTCATAATAAACGGAACGGTGGAAAGTTGAATGGCAATATATCTCGGAATGGCTATGGAAATGCCATGATAGGTAGGTATGGTGTCTGTTTTGAGGAAGGTATATGGTGGTTAAGACTCTACAAATAATCTAAGTGAAACATGAGAGTTCATCTATTTCTTCAAAATAAAACTACCACCATGCTCTAAAAGATATAAGTGAAGCACTAGAGCAACAACAAACTACTCCGAAAGATATAAGTGAAGATCAATGAGTAGTCGAATAATAATGCAACTATGTGAAGACTCTCTAACATTTAATAATTTCAGATCTTGGTATTTTATTCAAACAGCAAGCATAGCAAAAGAAAATGACATTCTAAGAATAGCAAACATCATGTGAAGAAGCGAAAACTTAGGATCAACCGATACTAACCGATAGTTGTTGAAGAAGAAAGGTGGGATGCCAACCGGGGCATCCCCAAGCTTAGATGCTTGAGACTTCTTGAAATATTATCTTGGGGTGACTTTGGAATCCCCAAGCTTGAGCTTTTGTGTCTCCTTAATTCCTCTCATATCACGGTCTCCCTAAATCTCAAAAGCTTCATCCGCACAAAACTCAACAAGGACTCGTGAGATAAGTTAGTATAAACCATTGCAAAAACCTTATCATACTATACTGTAGAAAATCACTAAATTATTATTCAACATTGCATACTAAATGCATCTGCATATTTAATAGTCATATCGTCAAATAGAATCATTAAAGAAGCAAACATATGCAAACATAACAGCAATCTGCTTAAACAGGATAGTCTGTAAAGAATACTGCAACATCCATACTTCCCTAACTCCAAAAATAATGAAATAAAATTCCCACTGTAGTAAATTTATCAGATCTAAATATGCAAAAGGTTTTAACATTTTATCACATTCTGACTTTTCTAGGGAATTATTGCAACAGCGGTAAACTTTCTGTTTTCAAACAGCAACATGTATACTTGTAACATAGGCATAGTAAAGACTATCAATGCCACTTTTATTGAAATAAAAGATGAAAAAAATTGTTCTAAATAACATCAAGCAAATCCTAACAAAATAAATTGACGCTCCAAGCAAAACACATATCATGTGGCGAATAAAAATATAGCTCCAAGTAAAGTTACCGATGAACGAAGACGAAAGAGGGGATGCCTTCCGGGGCATCCCCAAGCTTAGGCTCTTGGCTATCCTCGAATATTACCTTGGGGTGCCTAGGGCATCCCCAATCTTAGGCTCTTGCCACTCCTTATTCCATAGTCCATCGAATCGTTACCCAAAACTTGAAAACTTCACAACACAAAACTTAACAGAAAACTCGTAAGCTCCGTTAGTATAAGAAAATAAATCACCACTTCAAGGTACTGTAATGAACTCATTCTTTATTTATATTTGTGTTAAACCTAATGTATTCCAACTTCTCTATGGTTTATAAACTATTTTACTAGCCATAGATTCATCAAAATAAGTAAACAACACATGAAAAACTGAATCTGTCAAAAACAGAACAGTCTGTAGTAATCTGGATCAAACGTATACTTATGGAACTCATAAAATTCTCAAATAAATTGCTGGACCTGAGGAATTTATCTAGTAATCATATGAAAAAAGAATTAACTAAATATCACTATCCAAATAAAAATGGCAGTAATTCTCGTGAGCGCTAAAGTTTCTGTTTTTTTACAGCATGGTCAACAAGACTTTCCCCAAGTCTTCCCAAAGGTTCTACTTGGCACAAACACTAATTAAACACATAAAACCATATCTAAACAGAGGCTAGATGAATTATTTATTACTAAACAGGAACAAAAAGAAAGGTACTAAAATAAAATTGGGTTGCCTCCCAACAAGCACTATCGTTTAATGCCCCTAGCTAGGCATGATGATTTCAATGATGCTCACGGAAGGGATAAGAATTGAAACATAAACAGAGCATCATGAAGAATATGACTAGCACATTTAAGTCTAACATGCTTCCTATGCATAGGGATTTTGTGAGCAAATAATTTACGGGAACAATAATCAACTAGAATAGGAAAGCAAAACAAGCATAACTTCAAGATTTTAAGCACATAGAGAGGAAACTTGATATTATTGCAATTCCTACAAGCATATGGTCCTCCCTCATAATAATTTTCAGTAGCATCATGAATGAATTCAACAATATAACCAGCACCTAAAGCATTCTTTTCATGATCTACAAGCATAGAATTTTTATTACTCTCCACATAAGCAAATTTCTTCTCATGAATAGTAGTGGGAGCAAACTCAACAAAATAACTATCATTTGATTGAAAATTAAGATCAAGATGACAAGTTTCATGGTTATCATTATTATTTAAAGCATATGTGTCATCACAATAATCATCATAGATAGGAGGCATGCTTTCATCATAATAAATTTGCTCATCAAAACTTGGGGGACAAAAAATATCATCTTCATCAAACATAGCTTCCCCAAGCTTGTGGCTTTGCATATCATTAGCATCATGGATATTCAAGGAATTCATACTAACAACATTGCAATCATGCTCATCATTCAAATATTTAGTGCCAAACATTTTATAGATTTCTTCTTCTAGCACTTGAGCACAATTATCCTTTCCATCATACTCACGAAAGATATTAAAAAGGTGAAGCGTATCAGAGAAACTCAATTCCATTTTTTTGTAATTTTCTTTTATAAACTAAACTAGTGATAAAACAAGAAACTAAAAGACTCGATTGCAAGATCTAAAGATATACCGTCAAGCGCTAACCTCCCCGGCAATGGCGCCAGAAAAGAGCTTGATGTCTACTACACAACCTTCTTCTTGTAGACGTTGTTGGGCCTCCAAGTGCAGAGGTTTGTAGGACAGTAGAAAATTTCCCTCAAGTGGATGACCTAAGGTTTATCAATTCGTAGGAGGCGTAGGATGAAGATGGTCTCTCTCAAGCAACCCTGTAACCAAATAACAAAGAGTCTCTTGTGTCCCCAACACACCCAATACAATGGTAAATTGTATAGGTGCACTAGTTCGACGAAGAGATGGTGATACAAGTGGTATAGGGATAGTAGATAAAGGTATTTGTAATCTGAAATTATAAAAACAGCAAGGTAGCAAGTGACAAAAGTGAGCGTAAACGGTATTGCAATGATAGGAAACAAGGCCTAGGGTTCATACTTTCGCTAGTGTAAGTTCCCTCAACAATACTAACATAATTGGATCACATAACTATCCCTCAACATGCAACAAAGAGTCACTCCAAAGTCACTAATAGCGGAGAACAAATGAAGAGATTATGGTAGGGTACGAAACCACCTCAATGTTATTCTTTCCAATCAATCCGTTGGGCTATTCCTATAAGTGTCACAAACAGCCCTAGAGTCCGTACTAGAATAACACCTTAAGACACAAATCAATCAAAATCCTAATGTCACCTAGATACTCCAATGTCACCTCAAGTATCTGTGGGTATGATTATACGATATGCATCACACAATCTCATATTCATCTATTCAACCAACACAAAGGACCTCGAGAGTGCCCCAAAGTTCTACCGGAGAATCACGGCGAAAACGTGTGCCAACCCCTATGCATAGGTTCATGGGCGGAAGCCCTCAAGTTGGTCACCAAAACATACATCAAGTGGCACGCGGTATCCCATTGTCACCACAGATATCCACGGCAAGACATACATCAAGTGTTCTCAAATCTTTAAAGACTCAATCCGATAAGATTACTTCAAAGGGGAACTCAATTCATTACAAGAGAGAAGATGGGGAGGAGAAACATAAGATCCAACTATAATAGCAAAGCTCGCGATACATCAAGATCGTATCATCTCAACAACACGAGAGAGAGAGAGAGAGATCAAACACATAGCTACTGGTACATACCCTCAGCCCCGAGGGAGAACTACTCCCTCCTCGTCATGGAGAGCACCGGGATGATGAAGATGGCCACCAGAGAAGGATTGCCCCCTCTGGCAGGGTGCCGGAACGGGTCTAGATTGGTTTTTGGTGGCTACAGAGGCTTCTGGCGGCGGAACTCCCGATCTATTATGCGTTCCGGAAGTTTTAGGTCACGTGGGTATATATGGGTGCAGGGAGGACGTCGGAGGAGCCACGGGGGCACCACGAGACAGGGGGCGCGCCCTAGGGGGGTGCCCCCCACCCTCGTGAGCACCTCGTGTCTCCCCTGACGTAGGGTCCAAGTCCATCAGGTGTGTTTCCTTCTAAAAATAACTTCTCCAGTTGATTTCGTTCCGTTTCGACTCCGTCTGATATTCCTTTTCTTCGAAACACTGAAATAGGCATAAAATAGCAAATCTGGGCTGGGCCTCCAGTTAATAGGTTAGTCACAAAAGTAATATAAAAGTGGAAAATAAAGCCCAATATAGCCCAAAACAGTAGATAATATAGCATGGAGCAATCAAAAATTATAGATACGTTGGAGACGTATCAGGCGCCCCCCCTAGGGTGCGCCCCCTGCCTCGTGGGCCCCTCGAAGCTCCACCGATGTACTTCTTCCTCCTATATATATCCACGTACCCCAAACGATCGGGGATGGAGCCAAAAACCTAATTCCACCGCCGCAACTTTCTGTATCCACGAGATCCCATCTTGGGGCCTGTTCCGGAGCTCCGCCGGAGGGGGCATCGATCATGGAGGGCTTGTACATTATCATCCAAGCCCCTCCGATGAAGTGTGAGTAGTTTACTTCAGACCTACGGGTCCATAGCTAGTAGCTAGATGGCTTCTTCTCTCTTTTTTGATCTCAATACAATGTTCTCCCCCTCTCTTGTGGAGATCTATTCGGTGTAATCTTCTTTTTGCGGTGTGTTTGTTGAGACCGATGAATTGTGGGTTTATGATCTAGTCTATCTATGAATAATATTTGAATCTTCTCTGAATTCTTTTATGTATGGTTGGTTATCTTTGCAAGTCTCTTCGAATTATCAGTTTGGTTTGGCCTACTAGATTGGTTGTTCTTGCCATGGGAGAAGTGCTTAGCTTTGGGTTCAATCTTGCGGTGTCCTTTCCCAGTGACAGAAGGGGCAGCAAGGCACGTATTGTATTGTTGCCATCGAGGATAACAAGATGGTTTTTTTTATCATATTGCATGAAATTATCCCTCTACATCATGTCATCTTGCTTAAGGTGTTACTCTGTTTTTAACTTAATACTCTAGATGCATGCTAGATAGCGGTCGATGAGAGGAGTAATAGTAGTAGATGCAGAATCGTTTCGGTTTACTTGTCTCGGATGTGATCCCTATATACATGATCATACCTAGATATTCTCATAACTATGCTCAATTCTGTCAATTGCTCAACAGTAATTTGTTCACCCACCGTAGAATACTTATGCTCTTGAGAGAAGCCACTAGTGAAACCTATGGCCCCCGGGTCTCTTTCTCATCATATCAATCTCCATCACTTTATTATTGCTTTGCTTTTACTTTATTTACTTTGCATCTCTATACCAAAAATACCAAAAATATTATTTATCATCTCTATCAGATCTCACTTTCGTAAGTGACCGTGAAGGGATTGACAACCCCTAAGCGCGTTGGTTGCGTTGAGCTATTGTTTTTGTGTAGGTACGAGGGACTCGAGCGTAGCCTCCTACTGGATTGATACCTTGGTTCTCAAAAACTGAGGGAAATACTTACGCTACTTTGATGCATCATCCCTTCCTCCTCGGGGAAATCCAACGCAGTGCTCAAGAGGTAGCAAGAAGAATTTCTGGCGCCGTTGCCGGGGAGTCTACGCAAAAGTCAACATACCAAGTACCCATCACAATCCCTTTCTCCCACATTACATTATTTGCTATTTGCCTCTCGTTTTCCTCTCCCCCCAATTCACCCTTCCCGTTTTATTCGCCCTCTCTCTCTATCCTCCCTCTCTTTCTCCGTTTGCCTTTTTGTTTGCTCGTGTGTTAGTTAGTTTGCTTGTCATTGTGGCTAGTCCCTTATCTTCTCCGTTGACCCCTGAGTTCGAAATCTTTCACTTTAAACAAAGGTTAGGAGAAAACCTAAAAGATGCCTGGTTGAGAATAATGGAATCTCATCGTAATTGTACCTCTGAAATAAATCTAAGAATTTTGCTTCGCAATTTTTATGTTGGATTAAATATGTCTCATAGACAACTCTTGGATTGCGTTGCCAAAGACAATTTTATTGAAATCGATCCCCATATTGCACTTGAAATTATAGAAGGTATAGTGGGAACACTACCTCAACAAAAGGGGCCTCATCCTACTCAGGAAGAGACACAAGTTTTTGAAAAAAATTGTGAAGTTACTAAAATCTTGCAGAAATCTCTTGAACCTCTTAAGAACATTAGTGGAAATATTCACCGCATGAATATGTTGATTACCCTTTGCAATAAGCGGTTGGATTCTTTAGATCTAAAAATTTCAGAATATGAAGGGAAACGTAAAGAACCTCCCGGATTCGAGCTTGATTCCGCTAAAAAATTGAAAACTAAAGATGGCAATACATAGATCTATTCTTGCTTGTTATGCCTAGCTAGGGGCGTTAAACGATAGCGCTTGTTGGGAGGCAACCCAATTTTATTTTTATTCCTTGATTTTTGCTCCTGTTTTGGTTGTGTTTTTTGTGTTTAATTAGTGTTTGTGCCAAGTAGAACCGTTGGGAAGACTTGGGGAAAGTCTTGATTGAACTTGCTATAAAAAACAGAAACTTTAGCACTCACGAGAACTGCTGTCATTTTTATTTGGAAAGTGCTATTTAGTTAATTCTTTTTTAAGATGATTAATAGATAAATTACTCACTTCCAGAAATTTATTTTAGAATTTTTGGGGTTCCATATCTTGCGCTAGCTACAGATTACTACAGACTGTTCTGTTTTTGACAGATTCTGTTTTTCGTGTGTTGTTTGCTTATTTTGATGAATCTATGGCTAGTAAAATAGTTTATAATCCATAGAGAAGTTGGAATACAGTAGTTATAACACCAATATAAATAAGTAATGAGTTCATTACAATACCTTGAAGTGGTCTTTTGTTTTCTTTCGCTAACAGAGCTCACGAGATTTTCTACTTTAAGTTTTGTGTTGTGAAGTTTTCAAGTTTTGGGTAAAGATTTGATGGATTATGGAACAAGAAGTGGCAAGAACCTAAGCTTGGGGATTCCCATGGCACCACCAAGATAATCTAAGTACACCTAAAAGCCAAAGCTTGGGGATGCCCCAGAAGGCATCCCCTCTTTCGTCTACTTCTATCGGTAACTTTACTTGGAGCTATATTTTTATTCACCACATGATATGTGTTTTTCTTGGAGCGTCTTTTATGATTTGAGTCTTTGCTTGTTAGTCTACAACAATCATCCTTGCTGTACACACCTTTTGAGAGAGCCATACATGATTTGGAATTTGATAGAATACTCTATGTGCTTCACTTATATCTTTTTAGCTTTATAGTTTTGCTCTAGTGCTTCACTTATATCTTTTAGAGCATGGTGGTGGATTTGTTTTATAGAAACTATTGATCTCTCATGCTTCACTTAGATTATTTTGAGAGTCTTAATAGCATGGTAATTTGCTAAAAATCCTAATATGCTTGATATGCAAGATTAATAATAAAACTTTCTTATGAGTGTGTTGAATACTAACAAAAGTTTGATGCTTGATGATTGTTTTGAGATATGGAGGTAATAATATCAAAGTCATACTAGTTGAGTAGTTGTGAAATTGAGAAATACTTGTGTTGAGGTTTGCAAGTCCCGTAGCATGCATGTATGGTAAAAGTTATGCAACAAATTTGAAACATGAGATGTTATTTGATTGTCTTCCTTATGAGTGGCGGTCGGGGACGAGCGATGGTCTTTTCCTACCAATCTATCCCCCTAGGAGCATGCGCGTAGTGCCGAGGTTTTTGATGACTTGTAGATTTTTGCAATAAGTATGTGAGTTCTTTATGACTAATGTTGAGTCCATGGATTATACGCACTCTCACCCTTCCATCCTTGCTAGCCTCTTCGGTACCGTGCATTGCCTTTTCTCACATTGAGAGTTGGCGCAAGCTTCGCCGGTGCATCCAAACCCCATGATATGATACGCTATTTCACACATAAACCCCCTTATATCTTCCTCAAAACAGCCACCATACCTACCTATTATGGCATTTCCATAGCCATTCCGAGATATATTGCCATGCAACTTTCCATCATTCCGTTCATCATGACACATTCATCATTGTCATATTGCTTAGCATGATCATGTAGTTGACATAGTATTTGTGGCAAAGCCACCATTCATAATTCTTCCATACATGTCACTCTTGGTTCATTGCATATCCCGGTACACCACCAGAGGCATTTAGATAGAGTCATCTTTGTTCTAGTATCGAGTTGTAATCATTGAGTTGTAAATAAATAGAAGTGTGATGATCATCATTATTAGAGCATTGTCCCAAGTGAGGAATAAATAAAAAAGGCCATAAAAAGAGAAGGCCCAAAAAAAGAAGAAAGGCCATAAAAAAGAGAAGACCCAAAAAAATGAGAGAAAAAGAGAGAAGGGACAATGTTACTATCCTTTTACCACACTTGTGCTTCAAAGTAGCACCATGATCTTCATAGTAGAGAGTCTCTCATGTTATCACTTTCATATACTAGTGGGAATTTTTCATTATAGAACTTGGCTTGTATATTCCAACAATGGGCCTCCTCAAGTGCCCTAGGTCTTAATGAGCAAGCAAGTTGGATGCACACCCACTAGTTTCTTTTGTTGAGCTTTCATACATTTATAGCTCTAGTGCATCCGTTGCATGGCAATCCCTACTCCTTGCATTAACATCAATCGGTGGGCATCTCCATAGCCCATTGATTAGCCTCGTTGATGTGAGACTTTCTCCTTTTTTGTCTTCTCCACATAACCCCCCTCATTATATTCTATTCCACCCATAGTGTTATGTCCATGGCTCGCGCTCATATATTGTGTGAAAGTTTATAGGTTTGAGATTACTAAAGTATGACACAATTGCTTGGCTTGTCATCGGGGTTGTGCATGATGATAGCATTCTTGTGTGATGAAAATGAAACATGACTAAACCATATGATTTTGTAGGGATGAAGTTTCTTTGGCCATGTTATTTTGAGAAGACATAATTGCTTAGTTAGTATACTTGAAGTATTATCATTTTTATGTCAATATGAACTTTTATCTTGAATCTTTCGGATCTGAATATTCATACCACAATTAAGAAGAATTACATTTAAATTATTCGAAGTAGCACTCCGCATCAAAAATTCTGTTTTTATCATTTACCTACTCGAGGACGAGCAGGAATTAAGCTTGGGGATGCTTGATACGTCTCCAATGTATCTATAATTTTTGATTGATCCATGATATATTATCTACTGTTTTAGACATTATTGGGCTTTATTTTCCACTTTTATATTATTTTGGGACTAACCTATTAAGCGGAGGTCCAGCCCAGAATTGTTGTTTTTTGCCTGTTTTAGGGTTTCGAAGAAAAGGAATATCAAACGGAGTCCAAACGGAATGAAACCTTTGGAAACGTGATTTTCTCATCAGATAAGATCCAGGAGACTTGGACCCTCCGTCAAGGAAGCCACGAGGTGGTCACGAGGGTAGGGGCACGGCCCCCCCAGGGCGCGCCCCCTGCCTCGTGGGCCCCTCGAAGCTCCACCGACGTACTTCTTCCTCCTATATATATATATCCATGTACCCCCAAACGACTGGGACGGAGCCAAAAACCTAATTCCACTGTCGCAGTTGTTCTTGCCATGGGAGAAGTGCTTAGCTTTGGGTTCAATCTTGCGGTGTCCTTTCCCAGTGACAGAAGGGGCAGCAAGGCACGCATTGTATTGTTGCCATCGAGGATAACAAGATGGGTTTTTTATCATATTGCATGAAATTATCCCTCTACATCATGTCATCTTGCTTAAGGCGTTACTCTGTTTTTAACTTAATACTCTAGATGCATGCTGGATAGCAACCGATGAGTGGAGTAATAGTAGTAGATGCAGAATCGTTTCGGTCTACTTGTCTCGGACATGATGCCTATATACATGACCATACCCAGATATTCTCATAACTATGCTCAATTCTGTCAATTGCTCAACAGTAATTTGTTCACCCACCATAGAATACTTATGCTCTTGAGAGAAGCTACTAGTGAAACCTATGGCCCCGGGTCTCTTTCTCATCATATCAATCTCCATTACTTTATTATTGCTTTGCTTTTTACTTTATTTACTTTGCATCTTTATACCAAAAATATTATTTATCATCTCTATCAGATCTCACTTTCGTAAGTGACCGTGAAGGGATTGACAACCCCTAAGCGCGTTGGTTGCATTGAGCTATTGTATTGTTGCCATCGAGGATAACAAGATGGCGTTTTTATCATATTGCATGAATTTATCCCTCTACATCATGTCATCTTGCTTAAAGCGTTACTCCATTCTTATGAACTTAATATTCTAGATGCATGCTGGATAGCGGTCGATGTGTGGAGTAATAGTAGTAGATGAAGGCAGGAGTCGGTCTACTTTGTCTCGGACGTAATGCCTATATACATGATCATACCTGGATATTCTCATAACTATGCTCAGTTATGTTAATTGCTCAACAGTAATTTGTTCACCCAACTTAAAACACTTATGCTCTTGAGAGAAGCCACTAGTGAAACCTATGGCCCCCGGGTCTATCTTCCATCATATTAATCTTCCAACACTTAGTTATTTTCATTGCCTTTTATTTTACTTTGCATCTTTATCATAAAAGTACCAAAAATATTATCTTATCATATCTATCAGATCTCACTCTCGTAAGTGGCCGTGTAGGGATTGACAACCCCTTATTGCGTTGGTTGCGAGGATTTATTTGTTTTGTGTAGGTGCGAGGGACTCGCGCGTAGCCTCCTACTGGATTGATACCTTGGTTCTCAAAAACTGAGGGAAATACTTACACTACTTTGCTGCATCACCCTTTCCTCTTCAAGGGAAAACCAACGCAGTGCTCAAGAGGTAGCAAGAAGGATTTCTGGCGCCGTTGCCGGGGAGGTCTACGCAAAAGTCAACATACCAAGTACCCATCAGAACCCTTATCTCCCACATTACATTATTTGCCATTTGCCTCTCGTTTTCCTCTCCCCCACTTCACCCTTGCTGTTTTATGCGCCCTCTCTCTCTATCCTCCCTCTCTTTCTCTATTCGCCTCTTTTTCGCCCGTTCCTCATTTGCTTGTGTGTTGGATTGCTTGCTTGTCACGATGGCTCAAGATAACACTAAATTGTGTGACTTTACCAATACCAACAACAATGATTTTATTAGCACTCCGATTGCTCCTCTTACCGATGCTGAATCTTGTGAAATCAATGCTGCCTTGCTGAATCTTGTCATGAAAGATCCGTTTTCCGGCCTTCCTAGTGAAGATGCCACTACCCATCTTAATAGCTTCGTTGATTTGTGTGATATGCAAAAGAAGAAATATGTGCACAATGATATTGTTAAATTGAAGCTATTTCCTTTTTCGCTTAGAGATCGTGCTAAAGCTTGGTTTTCATCTTTGCCTAAAAATAGTATTGATTCTTGGAATAAGTGCAAAGATGCTTTTATCTCTAAGTATTTTCCTCCCGCTAAGATCATCTCTCTTCGAAACGATATTAGGAATTTTAAGCAACTTGATCATGAACATGTTGCACAAGCTTGGGAGAGGATGAAATTAATGATAGGTAATTGCCCAACACATGGTTTGAATTTGTGGATGATTATACAAAAAATTTATGCCGGATTGAATTTTGCTTCTAGAAATATTTTAGATTCGGCCGAGGGAGGCACTTTTATGGAAATCATTTTAGGAGAAGCTATTAAACTCCTAGATAATATTATGGTTAATTATTCTCAATGGCACACTGAAAGATCTACTAATAAAAAAGTGCATGCGATAGAAGAAATTAATGTTTTGAGTGGAAAGTTGGATGAACTTATGAAATTATTTGCTACTAAGAGTGTTTCTTCTGATCCTAATGATATGCCTTTATCTACTTTGATTGAGAATAATAATGAATCTATGGATGTGAATTTTGTTGGTAGGAATAATTTGGTAACAACGCGTATAGAGGAAACTTTAATCCTAGGCCTTATCCTAGTAATTCCTCTAATAATTATGGTAATTCCTACAACAATTCATATGGAAATTTTAATAAGATGCCCTCTGAATTTGAGACTAGTGTTAAGGAATTAATGAATTCACAAAAGAATTTCAATGCTATGCTTGAAGAGAAATTGCTTAAAGTTGATGATTTGGCTAGGAACGTTGATAGAATTTCTCTTGATGTTGATTCTTTAAAACTTAGATCTATTCCTCCTAAGCATGATATCAATGAGTCTCTCAAAGCCATGAGAATTTCCATTGATGAGTGCAAAGAAAGAACCGCTAGGATGTGTGCTAAGAAAGATTCCTTTATAAGAGCGTGTTCCTCTAGTTCCTTTGAAAATAAACATGAAGATCTAAAAGTTATTGATGTGTCCCCTATTAAATCTTTGTTTTGCAATATGAATCTTGATAATGAGGGACTGAATATGATCCACCTTTACCTAGAAGGCGTTCCAAAAATTCAGAGTTTTTAGATCTTGATGCTAAATTTGATAAAAGTGGGATTGAAGAGATCAAAACTCTAGATGTTTATGAACCTATTATTTTGGATTTCAAGGAATTTAATTATGATAGCTGCTCTTTGATATATTGTATTTCCTTGTTGCAATCCGTGCTAAATTCTCCCCATGCTTATAGTCAAACTAAAGCTTTTACCAAACATATCGTTGATGCTTTGATGCAATCTTATGAAGAAAAACTTGAGTTGGAAGTTTCTATCCCTAGAAAACTTTATGATGAGTGGGAACCAACTATTAAAATTAAAATTAAAGATCATGAATGCTATGCTTTGTGTGATTTGGGTGCTAGTGTTTCCACTATTCCAAAGACTTTGTGTGATTTGTTAGGTTTCCGTGATTTTAGTGATTGCTCTTTAAACTTGCACCTTGCGGATTCCACTATTAAGAAACCTATGGGAAGAATTAATGATGTTCTTATTGTTGCAAATAGGAACTATGTGCCCGTAGATTTTATTGTTCTTGACATAGATTGCAATCCTTCATGTCCTATTATTCTTGGTAGACCTTTCCTTAGAACGATTGGTGCAATTATTGATATGAAGGAAGGAAATATTAGATTCCAATTTCCGTTAAGGAAAGTCATGGAATACTTTCCTAGAAAGAAAATTAAATTACCTTATGAATCTATTATAAGATGGCAATGCCTAGATCCATCCTTGCTTTTTATGCCTAGCCAGGGGCGTTAAACGATAGCGCTTGTTGGGAGGCAACCCAAATTTATTTTTATTCCTTGCTTTTTGCTCCTGTTTAGTAATAAATAATTTATCTAGACTCTGTTTTTTGTGTTTTTTTGTGTTTAATTAGTGTTTGTGCCAAGTAGAACCGTTGGGAAGACTTGGGGAAAGTCTTGTTAATCTTGCTGTAAAAAACAGAAACTTTAGCGCTCACGAGAACTGCTACCATTTTTATTTGGAACGTGATATTTAGTTAATTATTTTTGCAGATGATTAATAGATAAATTACTCACGTCCAGAATTTTATTTTAGAATTTTTGGGGTTCCAGATCTTGAGCTAGCTACAGATTACTACAGAATGTTCTGTTTTTGACAGGTTCTGTTTTTCGTGTGTTGTTTGCTTATTTTGATGAATCTATGGCTAGTAAAATAGTTTATAAACCATAGAGAAGTTGCAATACAGTAGGTTTAACACAAATATAAATAAAGAATGAGTTCATTACAGTACCTTGAAGTGGTCTTTTGTTTTCTTTCGCTAACGGAGCTCACGAGATTTTCTACTTTAAGTTTTGTGTTGTGAAGTTTTCAAGTTTTGGGTAAGGATTTGATGGATTATGGAACAAGGAGTGGAAAGAGCCTAAGCTTGGGGATGCCCATGTCACTCCCATGATAATCTAAGGACACCAAAAAATGCAAAGCTTGGGGATGCCCCGGAAGGCATCCCCTTTTTCGTCTACTTCCATCGGTAACTATACTTGGAGCTATATTTTTATTCACCACATGATATGTGTTTTGCTTGGAGCGTCTTGTATGATTTGAGTCTTCGCTTTTTAGTTTACCACAATCATCTTTGTTGTACACACCTTTTGAGAGACACACACATGATTCGGAAATTATTAGAATACTCTATGTGCTTCACTTATATCTTTTGAGTTATATAGTTTTGCCCTAGTACTTCACTTATATCTTTTAGAGCACGGTGGTGGATTTGTTTTATACAAACTATTGATCTCTCATGATTCACTTAGATTATTTTGAGATTCTTAAATTGCATGGTAATTTTCTTAAATAATCCTAATATGCTAGGTATTCAAGATTAGTAAAAACTTTCTTATGAGTGTTTTGAATACTAAGAGAAGTTTGATGCTTGATGATTGTTTTGAGATATGGAGGTAGTGATATTAAAGTTGTGCTAGTTGAGTAGTTGTGAATTTGAGAAATACTTGTGTTGAAGTTTGCAAGTCCCGTAGCATGGACGTATGGTAAACGTTATGTAACAAATTTGAAACATGAGGTGTTCTTTGATTGTCCTCCTTATGAGTGGCGGTTGGGGACGAGCGATGGTCTTTTCCTACCAATCTATCCCCCTAGGAGCATGCACGTAGTGCTTGGTTTTTGATGACTTGTAGATTTTTGCAATAAGTATGTGAGTTCTTTATGACTAATGTTGAGTCCATGGATTATACGCAATCTCACCTTTCCATCATTGCTAGCCTCTTCAGTACCGTGCATTGCCCTTTCTCACATTGAGAGTTGGTGCAAACTTTGCCGGTGCATCCAAACCCCGTGATATGACACGCTCTTTCACACATAAACCTCCTTATATCTTCCTCAAAACAGCCACCATACCTACCTATTATGGCATTTCCATAGCCATTCCGAGATATATTGCCATGCAACTTTCCACCATCCCGTTTATCATGACACGTTCATAATTGTCATATTGTTTAGCATGATCATGTAGTTGACATAGTATTTGTGGCAAAGCCACCGTTCATAATTCTTTCATACATGTCACTCTTGGTTCATTGCATATCCCGGTACACCGCCGGAGGCATTCATATAGAGTCATATCTTGTTCTAGTGTCGAGTTGTAATCATTGAGTTGTAAATAAATAGAAGTGTGATGATCATCATTTAATAGAACATTGTCCCAATAAAAAAAGAAATGAAAAGGGACAATTCTACTATCCTTTTTCCACACTTGTGCTTCAAAGTAGCACCATGATCTTCATGATAGAGAGTCTCTTGTTTTTTCACTTTCATATACTTGTGGGAATTTTTCATTATAGAACTTGGCTTGTATATTCCAACAATGGGCCTTCTCAAGTGCCCTAGGTCTTCGTGAGCAAGCAAGTTGGATGCACACCCACTAGTTTCTTTTGGTGGGCTTTCATACATTTATAGCTCTAGTGCATCCGTTGCATGGCAATCCCTACTCCTTGCATTAACATCAATTGATGGGCATCTCCATAGCTCATTGATTAGCCTCGTTGATGTGAGACTTTCTCCTTTTTTGTCTTCTCCACATAACCCCCATCATTATACTCTATTCCACCCATAGTGCTATATCCATGGCTCACGCTCATGTATTGCGTGAAGGTTTATAAAGTTTGAGATTACTAAAGTATGAAACAATTGCTTGGCTTGTCATCGGGGTTGTGCATGATGAGAGCATTTTTGTGTGACGAAAATGGAGCATGACTGAACTATATGATTTGTAGGGATGAACTTTCTTCGGCCATGTTATTTTAAGAAGACATAATTGCTTAGTTAGTATACTTGAAGTATTATTATTTCTATGTCAATATTAAACTTTTATCTTGAATATTTCGGATCTGAATATTCATGCCACAATTAAGAAGAATTACATTGAAATTATGCCTAGTAGCATTACACATCAAAAATTCTGTTTTTATCATTTACCTACTCGAGGACGAGCAGGAATTAAGCTTGGGGATGCTTGATACGTCTCCAACCTATCTATAATTTTTGATTGCTCCATGCTATATTATCTTCTGTTTTGGACATTATTGGGCTTTATTATTCACTTTTATATTATTTTTGGGACTTACCTATTAACCAGAGGCCCAGCCCAGAATTGCCGTTTTTTGCCTATTTCAGAGTTTCGCAGAAAAAGAATATCAAACAGAGTCCAAACAGAATGAAACCTTCGGGAGCGTGATTTTTGGAACGAACATGATCCAGGAGACTTGGACCCTACGTCAAGTAACCAACGGGGAAGCCACGAGGTAGGGGGGCGCCTACCCCCCCCCCCCAGGCACGCCCTCCACCCTCATGTGCCCCCTATTGCTCCACCGACGTACTCCTTCCTCCTATATATACCTACGTACCCCCAAACGATCAAAAACGGAGCCAAAACCCTAATTCCACCGCCGTAACTTTCTGTATCCACGAGATCCCATCTTGGGGCCTGTTCCGGAGCTCCGCCGGAGGGGGCATCGATCACGGAGGGCTTCTACATCAACACCATAGCCTCTCTGATGATGTGTGAGTAGTTTACCTCAGACCTTCGGGTCCATAGTTATTAGCTAGATGGCTTCTTCTCTCTTTTTGGATCTCAATACAATGTTCTCCCCCTCTCTCGTGGAGATCTATTCGATGTAATCTTCTTTTGCGATGTGTTTGTTGAGACCGATGAATTATGGGTTTATGATCAAGTTTATCTATGAACAATATTTGGATTTTCTGAATTCTTTTATGTATGATTGGTTATCTTTGCAAGTCTCTTCGAATTATCAGTTTGGTTTGGCCTACTAGAATTGATCTTTCTTGCAATGGGAGAAGTGTTAGCTTTGGGTTCAATCTTGCAGTCTCCTTTCCCAGTGACAGTATGGGCAGCAAGGCACGTATTGTATTGTTGCCATCGAGGATAACAAGATGTTTTTTTTATCATATTGCATGAATTTATCCCTCTACATCATGTCATCTTGCTTAAAGCGTTACTCTGTTCTTATGAACTTAATACTCTAGATGCATGCTGGATAGCGGTCGATGTGTGGACTAATAGTAGTAGATGCAGGCAGGAGTCGGTCTACTTGTCTCGGACGTGATGCCTATATACATGATCATACCTAGATATTCTCATAACTATGCTCAATTCTGTCAATTGCTCAACAATAATTTGTTCACCCACCATAAAATACTTATGATCTTGAGAGAAGCCACTAGTGAAACCTATGGGCCCCAGGTCTATCTTCCATCATATTAATCTTCCAACACTTAGTTATTTTCATTGCCTTTTATTTTACTTTGCATCTTTATCATAAAAATACCAAAAATATTATCTTATCATATCTATCAGATCTCACTCTCGTAGGTGACCGTGTAGGGATTGACAACCCCTTATCGTGTTGGTTGCAAGGATTTATTTGTTTTGTGTAGGTGCGAGGGACTCGTGCGTAGCCTCCTACTGGATTGATACCTTGGTTCTCAAAAACTGAGGGAAATACTTACGCTACTTTGCTGCATCACCCTTTCCTCTTCAAGGGAAAACCAATGCAATGCTCAAGAGGTAGCATTCATTGATAATATTTTAGTATATTCAAAGAATGAAGAGGAACATAAGGAGCATTTGCGGTTAGTTCTCGAGAAACTCAGGGAACATCAGTTATATGCCAAGTTTAGTAAATGTGAGTTTTGGTTGAAGGAGGTTGGATTTCTTGGACATGTTATATCAGGAGAAGGTATAGCAGTGGAACCTACCAAGGTTAAATCAGTCACTGAGTGGTTGGCACCCACTTCAGTTGGAGAGATCCGCAGTTTTCTTGGACTCGCGGGATACTACCGGAAATTTATTGAGAATTTCTCCAAGATTGTGAAATCTATGACGGCATTGTTGAAGAAGGACACGAAGTTCCATTGGACTGAGGAATGTGAGGCAAGTTTCCAGGAGTTGAAGAAACGTTTGACTACAGCCCCAGTGTTGATTCTGCCGAATATACGCAAGGATTTCCAAGTGTATTGCGACGCCTCTCGCCTAGGACATGGAGGAGTACTTTTGCAATACGGAAGAGTTGTTTCATATGACTCACGACAACTTCGACCGCATGAGTTGAATTATGCCACACATGACTTGGAGTTGGCAGCCGTAGTGCATGCACTCAAGACCTGGAGACATTTTCTTATTGGGAACCATTGTGATGTGTACACGGATCATAAGAGTTTGAAGTACATTTTCACACAGAAGGAGTTGAACCTCAGGCAAAGGAGATGGTTGGAGCTTATAAAGGATTATGATATGAAGTTGCACTATCATCCGGGAAAGGCCAATGTCGTAGCAGACGCTTTGAGCCGAAAGAGTTATGCCAATACCTTAGTAACAGGAGGATTGCCAAAGGAGTTAGGAGAAGATTTCAGGGAACTACGTTTAGAGATTTTTCCCAAAGGTTTTGTTACAACCATGGAAGTATAGTCGACATTTTTGGGAAAGATTCGAGAAGCCCAGAAGGATGACAAAGAAATTATCGAGATAAAGGAGAAGATGTGTGAAGGCAAAGCCAAAGGTTTTCGTGAGGATGAGCACGACACCTTGTGGTTTGAGGACCGTATTTTTGTGCCCAATAATGCCGAGATTAGGAAGTTGATATTACAGGAAGCTCACGACTCACCATACTCAATACACCCCGGAAATACCAAGATGTATTTGGATTTGAAGGAGCGTTTCTGGTGAACTAGAATGAAGAAGGATATTGCCGAGTATGTAGCCGTATGTGATGTATGTTAGAGAGTGAAGGCAGAACATCAGAAGCCAGCAGGATTACTATAGCCTATGTCGATACTCGAATGGAAGTGGGATAAGCTTGGCATGGATTTTATCACCGGATTACCCAGAACCCGATCGGGGTATGATTCTATCTGGGTAGTAGTGGACCGCTTGACCAAAGTAGCTCACTTTATCCTAGTGAAAACCACATATACAAGTGCCAAGTTGGCCAAGATATATATGACCAGGATCGTATGTCTGCATGAAGTTCCGAGGACCATCGTATCAGACAGAGGAACACAGTTTACTTCAAAGTTTTGGCACCAAGTGCACCAGACTTTGGGAACCAGGCTGGAGTTCAGTACAGCTTTTCACCCGCAGACAGATGGACAGACTGAGAGAGTCAATCAGATTTTGGAGGACATGCTGAGAGCTTGTGCACTAGACTACGGGTCTAGTTGGGATGATAATTTACCCTACGTGGAGTTCTCGTACAATAACAGCTACCAGGCCAGTTTGAAGATGGCACCATTTGAATCCCTGTACGGAAGAAGATGTCGAACACCGTTGATGTGGGATGAAGTTGGAGACCGTTAGTTGTTTGGACCGGATTTGATTAAGGAGTCCAAGGAGAAGGTTAAGCTGATCCGAGATAGACTAAAGGTAGCTCAGTCCAGACAGAAGAGTTATGCAGACTCGAAACGCAAGGAGGTAGTCTATGAAATCGGAGACATAACATATTTGCGAGTATCACCTCTGCGAGGAGTTAAGTGTTTTGGAGTTAAGGGAAAATTAGCCCCGAGATTTGTAGGACCGTACCGTGTTCTGGAGCGCATGGGAGAGGTTGCCTACAAGTTGGAATTACCCAAAGGATTGTCAGGAGTTCATGATGTGTTTCACGTTTCCCAGTTAAAGAAGTGCCATGCTGAGATGGCAGATATTCCTCTAAGAGATACAGTGCCCCTGGAAGCTATTTAGTTGGACAGTGATTTGACGTATGAGGAAAAACCAGTCAAGATTCTCGAGTTTTCCAGTCGAGTTACCTATAGCAAGGTTATCAAGTTTTGCAAAGTTTAGTGGAGCCACCATACCGAGGACGAAGCCACCTGGGAAAGAGAGGATGATCTACGCAAAGACCACCCACACCTATTTTCTAGCCAACCCGAATCTCGAGGGCGAGATTCATCTTAAGGGGGGGTAGGTTTGTAACATCCCAAAATTTCAATTTGGAATGTTATACATAGGTCATTCATGCATATCACATTTTATTGCATTTCGTTTTGTGATCCTCGAAATCCTAAGCAACTCAAGGACCCTTAGAGAGAGTTGGGGATTTCCCTTGTTCTCATATTTGAGTTTTATCAAATATTGGAACAAGGATCACTTTGGTTTTAATTATTTTTCTCTCCAAAAATATTTCATATCAAAATATAAGAGAGGAGATAATATGACTTCTCCAAAATAAATGAAATATTAGAGGAAAATATTAAAATGAAATAAGTTATTTTATTTGGGTTTTATCGATATTTTATTTGAATTAGGAAAAATATGCGTTTTTCAAAATTGCATTAGAGGCCCAAATAAATGTTCACCTTGTCCGGCGTATTTTTAGAGGACGGGGAAAATTTATTTCAGAATTTTTGGAGTCCGTTTAGTATTTCTTTTCTTTGTTTTTCTGCATGGAGAATTATTTAAAAAAAAGTCAACCGCCTTACCGGGCCGTGTCCGACTAGGACACTGCACCCGGCCGGCCTTTTTAAGGCCGAGGCCAGAGCCGCCCAGCCCCAAACCCTAGCGCCTCGCCCCGCCTCGAAATCCGCGTCGCCGCCCGCCGCCGCCGCTGAGCCGCTTCGCCGCCGCCCTGCCGCCGACCCCGCCCGCCGCCGCTAGACGCCGCCTCGCCGGAGTTGCCGCCGCCGCCGTCTCACGTCCCGATGTAGCCGCCGGTTTTCGTTAGAAAACCATATGGTTTTTTAGAACCCGCGGTTTTTTTAAGATCGGTTTTATTTTTTTTTTGGTTTAGTTTTTAGCGAATGCCTGTTCGTACGTTCGTTTTAACGAACGGTTTTCACCCGTTAACCGCAGACAGCGAACATTCGTTCGTTAGCCTGTTCGTCAGTTTTCTTTTTCCAGGGTTTTTCCGCGATTATTCTCGATCGTGATTTCTGCCCTATTCTTAGTTTTAGTTTACCTTTTCACTCGTTTATCGGAATCAGGCGATTCAAGCGCCTTGATCTTCGTCTCGAAGCCCTCTTTCTGTTTAACCAACTTAAACAAGATTTTCATACTATAAAATTTGACTTTAGTCTAGATTAGTAATCAGATCTTGTTTCTTTCGCACTTTGAGTTTCGTTGCTCCGTTTGATTTGTTTCTTTTTGCAAACCGGAGTTCTTCAGTTGAACTTTCGGTTAGATCTTCTTATTTGAGTTTTGCTCGTGCATCCTTGCTTGATTGCTTATGTATGCTATTGTTTGTTTGCGATAGCACACCCGGAGTGCGAAGCGTGCTACTATGAGTCTTTAGGATTTGCAGATCGTCAGCAAGGCAAGTAACACTTTGATCATACCCCTTTATCACCGAGTTTTTATGCATTAGTTTCAACCTTCACACATTGCATGAGTAGGATCTCTTAACATGTGGGTCTGGGAAGTAGATAATGAGGTAGAACCCATTACCTGTTTTATTATCAAACCCTTGGGAGTTACTTCTGTGTTATGCTTATATTGCCATGCTATGCTCATAGACGTGGATTGGGTTTGAGTGTATCCATAACAGATGTGAGTTGTTAATTAATGATTCAACTTAAGGTGGCAACTATAATACACATCTAGGTGGATTTCTTATGGGCACCTGGAGAATCCAGTGTTGTCCTAGGATATCTCGAAGTACCCGTGTGATCATCCTATGGTCCGCCACCTAGGCTCAAAGGGATCTTAAGACTATTTTGTTGGAGGAACCTTCTCAATGTTGTTCAACTACCATGATAGTTAAATAAAATATATTTCTTTTGTTGTAGGGGAAAATTGGCTTTACGCAAAACATATTAACCTTACAGCCTCCACCAGCCATATATGCATGTAGTGATAGCATTTATTCTTTTCTTTTCTCTCATGTGTTACATTGCCAGCATATTCCATGTGCTGACCCATTTTCGGGCTGCAATGTATCATGTTGCAGACTTTTCAGACGAGGAGTAAGACGCGATAGTTCGTTTGTCATGCACTCAGCTATGCCGTTGGAGTTGATGGACTCACTTTATCTTCCAAGCCTTCCACTGTTATCGTATTAGATGGCCTTAAGCCATATTTATTGTAATAAGTTCTCTATTGATACATTCGATGTAATAAGTGTGTGATTGCCACTCTGTTATAAATCCTTCGAGTACTGTGTGTGTGTCAGCATTACCGATCCAGGGATGACACTGAAGCACAGAGACTTGACCGTTTGAGGTCGGGTCGCTACAATTGTTGTTCCATTGCTTGTGTTCTTACTTTGGGTAGAGCCGGGAGACGAGTACATGAATGAGGAACCTATTGAGTACGCTAACAAGGATCAAGCTTTCGACAACTCTGAGAACTTTGCAAGCAAGATGACCATACCCTCGAAATCACTTCTATCTTTGCTTGCTAGTTGTTCGTTCTATCGCTATGTCGCTCTACCTACCACTTGCTATATCATGCCTCCCATGTTGCCATGTCAAGCCTCTAACCCACCTTCCTAGCAAACCGTTGTTTGGCTATGTTACCGCTTTTGCTCAGCCCCTCTTATAGCGTTGCTAGTTGCAGGTGAAGTTGAAGTTTGTTCCATGTTGGAACATGGATATGTTGGGATATCACAATATCTGTTATTTAATTTAATGCATCTATATACTTGGTAAAGGGTGGAAGGCTCGGCCTTTTGCCTGGTGTTTTGTTCCACTCTTGCCGCCCTAGTTTCTGTCATACCGATGTGATGGTCCTTGATTGTGCGTTCCTTACGAGGTTGGGTGTTATGGGAACCCCTTGACAGTTCTCTTTGAATAAAACTCCTCCAGCAAGGCCCAACCTTGGTTTTAACATTTTCCACCTAAGCCTTTTCCCTTGGGTTTTTGCGAGCCTGAGGGTCATCTTTATTTTAAACCCCCAGGCCAGTGCTCCTCTGAGTGTTGGTCCAAACTAGAGCACCGTGCGGGACCGTCCCTTGGCAACTTGGGTTATGTTGGTACCTGTATGCTTAGCTTATCCGGTGTGCCCTGAGAACGAGATATGTGCAGCTCCTATCGGGATTTGTCGGCATAGTCGGGTGGTCTTGCTGGTCTTGTTTTACCATTGATGAAATGTCTTGTAACCGGGATTCCGAGACTGATCGGGTCTTTTCGGGAGAAGGAATATCCTTCGTTGACCGTGAGAGCTTGTGATGGGCTAAGTTGGGACACCCCTGCAGGGTATAAACTTTTGAGAGCCGTGCCCGCGGTTATGTGGCAGATGGGAATTTGTTAATATCCGGTTGTAGAGAACTTGACATTTGACTTAATTAAAATGCATCAACCGCGTGTGTAGCCGTGATGGTATCTTTTCGGCGAAGTCCGAGAAGAGAACATGGTCTTGTGTTATGCTTGAACGTAAGTAGTTTTCAGGATCACTTCTAGCTTCTCGACCATTGCGTTGCTTCTCTTCTCGCTCTTATTTGCGTATGTTAGCCACCATATCTGCTTAGTGCTTGTTACAGCTCCACCTCACTACCTTCTCCAACCCATAAGCTTGAATAGTCTTGATCTCGCGGGTGTGAGATTGCTGAGTCCTCGTAACTCACGGATACTTCCAAACAGTTGCAGGTGCCAAGGATACCAGTGCAGGTGATGATACCGAACTCAAGTGGGAGTTCGACGAGGATTCGGGCCGTTACTATGTTTCTTTTCCTGATGATCAGTAGTGGAGCCCAGTTGGGACGATCGGGGATCTAGCATTAGGGGTTGTCTTCCTTTATTTTGGTTCCGTAGTCGGACCTTTCAGTGTATTTCGATGATGTATGAATTATTTTTGTATTGTGTGAAGTGACGATTGTAAGCCAACTCTTTATCCCTTTCTATTCAGTACTTGGGATTGTGTGAAGATTACCCCTCTTGCGACAAAACTACCATGCGGCTATGCCTCTAAGTCGTGCCCCAACACGTGGGAGATATAGCCGCATTGTGGGTGTTACAGGCGCGCCACCCACCCTCATGGTGGCATCAGGACTCTTCTGGCCCACCTCCGATACTCAGTGGTCTTCTTCTAGTCCAAGAATGATCTTCGTGAAATTTCAGGTCAATTGGACTCTGTTTGGTTTTCCTTTTCTGCGATATCCAAAAACAACGAAAAAACAGAAACTGGCACTGGCACTGGGCTCTAGGTCAATAGGTTAGTCCCAAAAATTATATAAAATAACATATAAATGCATATAAAACATCCAAGGTTGATAATATAATAGCATGGAACAATAAAAAATTATAGATACGTTGGAGACGTATCAAGCATCCCAAAGCTTAATTCCTGCTCGTCCTCAAGTAGGTAAGTGATTAAAACGGAATTTTTGATGTGGAATGAGTGGAATTTTTCATATACTAGTGGGAATTTTTCATATACTAGTGGGAATTTTTCATATACCAGTGGGAATTTTTACTCGAGTAGGTAAATTCCACTCATTTTGAGAAGACATAATTGCTTAGTTAGTATGCTTGAAGTATTATCATTTTTATGTCAATATGAACTTTTGGCTTGAATCTTTTGGATCTGAATATTCATACCACAATTAAGAAGAATTACATTAAAATTATGCCAAGTAGCACTCCGCATCAAAAATTCTGTTTTTATCATTTACCTACTCGAGGACGAGCAGGAATTAAGCTTGGGGATGCTTGATACGTCTCCAACGTATCTATAATTTTTGATTGCTCCATGCTATATTATCTATTGTTTTAGACATTATTGGGCTTTATTTTCCACTTTTATATTATTTTTGGGACTAACCTATTAACCGGAGGCCCTGCCTAGAATTGCTATTTTTGGCTTTTTTAGGGTTTCGAAGAAAAGGAATATCAAATGGAGTCCAAATGGAATGAAACCTTCAGAAACGTGATTTTCTCATCAGATAAGATGTAGGAGACTTGGACCCTCCATCAAGAAATCCACGAGGTGGTCACGAGGGTAGGGGCACCCCCCTAGGGCGCGCCCCCTGCCTCGTGGGCCCCTCGAAGCTCCACCGACATACTTCTTCCTCCTATATATATCCACGTACCCCCAAACGATCGAGGACGGAGCCAAAAACCTAATTCCACCGCCGCAACTTTCTGTATCCACGAGATCCCATCTTGGGGCCTATTCCGAAGCTCCGCTGGAGGGGGCATCTATCACGGAGGGCTTCTACATCATCATCCAAGCCCCTCCGATGAAGTGTGAGTAGTTTACTTCAGACCTACGGGTCCATAGCTAGTAGCTAGATGGCTTCTTCTCTCTTTTTCGATCTCAATACAATGTTCTCCCCCTCTCTTGTGGAGATCTATTCGATGTAATCTTCTTTCTGCGGTGTGTTTGTTGAGACCGATGAATTGTGGGTTTATGATCCAGTCTATCTATGAATAATATTTGAATCTTCTCTGAATTCTTTTATGTATGATTGGTTATCTTTGCAAGTCTCTTCGAATTATCAGTTTGGTTTGGCCTACTAGATTGGTTGTTCTTGCCATGGGAGAAGTGCTTAGCTTTGGGTTCAATCTTGCGGTGTCCTTTCCCAGTGACAGAAGGGGCAGCAAGGCACGTATTGTATTGTTGCCATCGAGGATAACAAGATGGGGTTTTTATCATATTGCATGAAATTATCCCTCTACATCATGTCATCTTGCTTAAGGCGTTACTCTGTTTTTAACTTAATACTCTAGATGCATGCTGGATAGGGTCGATGAGTGGAGTAATAGTAGTAGATGCAGAATTGTTTCGGTCTACTTGTCTCAGATGTGATGCCTATATACATGATCATACCTAGATATTCTCATAACTATGCTCAATTTTGTCAATTGCTCAACAGTAATTTGTTCACCCACCGTAGAATACTTATGCTCTTGAGAGAAGCCACTAGTGAAACCTATGGCCCCTGGGTCTCTTTCTCATCATATCAATCTCCATCACTTTATTATTTCTTTGCTTTTACTTTGCTTTTACTTTATTTACTTTGCATATCTATACCAAAAATACCAAAAATATTATTTATTATCTCTATCAGATCTCACTTTTGTAAGTGACCGTGAAGGGATTGACAACCCCTAAGCGCGTTGGTTGCGTTGAGCTATTGTTTTTGTGTAGGTACGAGGGACTCGAGCGTAGCCTCCTACTAGATTGATACCTTGGTTCTCAAAAACTGAGGGAAATACTTACGCTACTTTGCTGCATCATCCCTTCCTCTTCGGGAAATCCAACGCAGTGCTCAGGAGGTAGGAATATGGTGGGTTTATGGTACCGGCGAAAGTTGCGCGGTACTACAAAGGCTAGCAATGGTGAAAGGGTGAGAGTGCGTATAATCCATGGACTCAACATTAGTCATAAACAACTCACATGCTTATTGCAAAAATCTATTACTTATCGAAACGAAGTACTACGCGCATGCTCCTAGGGGGATAGATTGGTAGGAAAAGACCATCGCTCATCCCCGAACGCCACTCATAAGGAAGACAATCAATAAATAAATCATGCTCCGACTTCATCACATAACGGTTCACCATACATGCATGCTACGGGAATCGCAAACTTTAACACAAGTATCTCTCAAATTCAGAACTACTCAACTAGCATGACTCTAATATCACCATCTTCATATCTCAAAACAATCATCAAGTATCAAACTTCTCATAATATTCAATGCACTTTATATGAAAGTTTTTATTATACCCATCTTGGATGCCCATCATATTAGGACTAAATTCATAACCAAAGCAAATTACCATGCTGTTTAGGACTCTCAAAATAATATAAGTGAAGCATGAGAGTTCATCTATTTCTTCAAAATAAAACCACCGCCGTGCTCTAAAAAGATATAAGTGAAGCACTAGAGCAAATGACAAACTACTCCAAAAGATACAAGTGAAGATCAATGAGTAGTCGAATAATTATGCAACTATGTGAAGACTCTCTAACATTTAAGAATTTCAGATCTTGGTATATTATTCAAGCAGCAAGCTAAACAAAACAAAATGAAATGATGCTCCAAGCAAAACACATATCATGTGGTGAATTAAAATATAGCTCCAAGTAAAGTTACCGATAGACGAAGACAAAAGAGGGGATGCCATCCGGGGCATCCCCAAGATTAGGCTCTTGGTTGTCCTTGAATGTTACCTTGGGTGCCTTGGGCATCCCGATTCTTAGGCTCTTGCCACTCCTTATTCCATAGTCCATCGAATCTTTACCCAAAACTTGAAAACTTCACAACACAAAACTTAACAGAAAACTCGTAAGCTCCGTTAGTATAAGAAAATAAATCACCACTTTTGGTACTGTTGTGAACACATTATAAATTCATATTGGTTTAATATCTACTATATTACAATTTCTCTATGATTCATACCCTCCGATACTACTCATAGATTCATCAAAATAAGTAAACAACACAATGAAAACAGAATCTGTCAAAAACAGAACAGTCTGTAGAAATCTGGAGGTTTCGAATACTTATGTAACCCCAAAAATTCTAAAATAAATTGGTGAACGTGAGTAATTTGTCTATTAATCATCTGCAAAAAGAATCAACCTAATCCCACTCTCCAGTAAAAAATGGCAGCTAATCTCGTGAGCGCTAAAATTTCTGTTTTTACAGCAAGATCGCAAAGACTTCACCCAAGTCTTCCCAAAGGTTCTACTTGGCACAAACACTAATTAAAGCATAAAACCACATATAAACAGAGGCTAGATGAATTATTTATTGCTAAACATGAGCAAAAACCAAGGAACAAAAATAAAATTGGGTTGCCTCCCAACAAGCGCTATCGTTTAACACCCCTAGCTAGGCATGATGATTTCAATGATGCTCACATAAAAGATAAGGATTGAAACATAAAGAGAGTGTCATGAAGAATATGACTAGCATATTTAAGTCTAACGCACTTCCTATGCATAGGTATTTTGTGAGCAAACAATTTATGGGAACAAGAATTAACTTGCATAGGGAGGTAAAGCAAGGATAACTTCAAGATTTTCAACACATAGAGAGGAAACTTGATATTATTGCAACTCCTACAAGCATATGTTCCTCCCTCATAATAATTTTCAGTAGCATCATGAATGAATTCAACAATATAACTATCACATAAAGCATTATTTTCATGAACCACAAGCATAGAAATTTTACTACTCTCAACATAAGCAAAGTTCTTCTAATTCGGAATAGTGGGAGTATCATAAGAAACTCGAATAGAATAAATTGTTTCCACATTAAAAGAGTAATGTTCAGAAAAAAGGGTAATCATAATCATGACAAGTTTTATAAATATAATCATCACTACTTTTTATAGCATAAGTGTCATCACAATATCATCATAAATAGGAGGCATGCTATCATCATAACAAATTTGCTCATCAAAACTTGGAAGACTAAAAATATCATCTTCATTAAACATAGCATCCCCAAGCTTGGGACAAACATTAATTGCAGCAAATACATTCTCAAACATGTCATTCTCATCAAACATAGCATCCCCAAGCTTGGGCCTTTTCATATCATAAGCATAATCACTATCATCATTGATAGTATGGATAGCACCAATAGTATAACAATTATCATCATCACAATGAGTAATAGGAGCAACATCATTTGGGAGGGATACATTTTTACCTTTGATTCTCCGTCTTTTCTTTCTCTGCTTCACATCATGTGTGGGTTTAATCCTCTTTTCGGAGCTCCTTATTAATGAGATTGGTTGAATAGAAGGCTCCTCCTCGTTACCAGATTCATCATAAGAAATAATAGGGGGATATTGGGAAGTCTCTTCCCTTTCATTAGTATTCTCTTCATCTTCTATTTGTTTTCTTGTCTTTATGTAATTGGCAATATAAGGATTTTCAATGCAATTCACCGCAGAATACATATAAATTTCCTCTAGATCAAAATCAAGAACTTTATCAAGGGCAAATTCTGGAATATCCTTAGTTATACATTTCATTTCTTCGTAACCTAGAAGCAAACTAAGTTCATTATGATGCGCGAGGGAAATCAAGTCATCATAATTTTTGGACACGGTTCGATCATGAAACAATTTGCATTGGATATTTAAATGACCATGTTCATTGCAAAGTTCACAAGGATGGCTAAGAAAATTTAAATTTTCAGCACAAACATCTAGCCTTTCTTGCAACCATTTAGTTTCTAAATACTTATGCCTCTTGCAAAATCTATCTTCCCTATTTGGTGTGTACATGCAAACTCTATGCACTTCCACAAAAATTGACATGCTTATAAGAGACATTTTCATCATGACTAGTGCAATCATCATTAGTACTATGGGTATTCAAAGAGTTCATACTAAAAACATTGCCATCATGCTCACCATTCAGAGATTTAGTGCCAAACATTTTAATGCATTCTTCTTCTAGCATTTTGGCACAATTGTCGGTATCCTTATTGTCATGAAAGATATTAAAAAGATGAAGCATATGAGGTACCCTCAATTCCATTTTTTGTAGTTTTCTTTTATAAACTAAACTAGTGACAAAACAAGAAACTAAAAGATTCGATTGCAAGATCTAAAGATATACCTTCAAGCACTAACCTCCCCGGCAACGGCGCCAAAAAAGAGCTTGATGTCTACTACACAACCTTCTTCTTGTAGACGTTGTTGGGCCTCCAAGTGCAGAGGTTTGTAGGACAGTAGAAAATTTCCCTCAAGTGGATGACCTAAGGTTTATCAATCCGTGGTAGGCATAGGATGAAGATGGTCTCTCTCAAACAACCCTGCAACCAAATAACAAAGAGGCTCTTGTGTCCCCGACACACCCAATACAATGGTAAATTGTATAGGTGCACTAGTTCGGCGAAGAGATGCTGATACAAGTGCAATATGGATGGTAGATATAGGTTTTTGTAATCTGAAAATATAAAAACAGCAAGGTAACTAATGATAAATGTGAGCATAAACGGTATTGCAATGCTAGGAAACAAGGCCTAGGGTTCATACTTTCACTAGTGCAAGTTCTCTCAACAATAATAACATAATTGGATCATATAACTATCCCTCAACATGCAACAAAGAGTCACTTCAAAGTCACTAATAGCGAAGAACAAACGAAGAGATTATTGCAGGGTATGAAACCACCTCAAAGTTATTCTTGTTGATCGATCTATTCAAGAGTCCGTAGTAAAATAACACGAAGCTATTCTTTCCGTTTGATCTATCATAGAGTTCGTACTAGAATAACACCTTAAGACACAAATCAACCAAAACCCTAACGTCACCTAGATACTCCAATGTCACCTCAAGTATCCGTGGGTATGATTATATGATATGCATCACACAATCTCAGATTCATCTATTCAACCAACACAAAGAACTTCAAAGAGTGCCCCAAAGTTTCTACCGGAGAGTCCCAACCCCTATGCATAAGTTCACGAGGTCACAAAACTCGCAAGTTGATCACCAGAACATACATCAAGTGGATCACGTGATATCCCATTGTCACCACAAATAAGCACATGCAAGACATACATCAAGTGTTCTCAAATCCTTAAAGACTCAATCCGATAAGATAACTTCAAAGGGAAAACTCAATCCATCACAATAGAGTAGAGGGGGAGAAACATCATAAGATCCAACTATAATAGCAAAGCTCGCGGTACATCAAGATAGTGCCGAATCAAGAACACGAGAGAGAGAGAGAGAGATCAAACACATAGCTACTGGTACATACCCTCAGCCCCGAGGATGGACTACTCCCTCCTCGTCATGGAGAACGCCGGGATGAAGATGGCCACCGGAGCGGGATTCCCCCCTCCGGTAGGGTGCCGGAACGGGTCTAGATTGGTTTTCGGTGGCTATAGAGGCTTGCGGCGGCGGAACTCCCGATCTAGCTTTAGTTCTGGAAGTTTTGAGTTATATAAGAGGTGTTGGAGTCAAGGACAAGTCAGGGGGGTCCCCGAGGCAGCCACGGGGCAGGGGCGCGCCCCCCCCCCCCACCCTCGTGGTGGCCTCGGGACACTTCTGGCCCACCTCTGATACTTTGTGGGCTTCTTCTGGTCCAAAAATGATCTTCGTGAAATTTCAGGTCAATTGGACTCCGTTTGGTTTTACTTTTCTGTGATACCCAAAAACAACGAAAAAACAGAAACTGGCACTGGGCTCTAGGTTAATAGGTTAGTCCTAAAAATCATATAAAATAGCATATAAATGCATATAAAACATCCAAGGTTGATAATATAATAGCATGGAACAATCAAAAATTATAGATACATTGGAGACGTATCAGTAGGGGTCGCGGGAAGCTCGGTGTCCACGAAGATGACGAAGGCCATGCCGTCGACGGTTGCGTACAGGGGCCTCTCCAGATCAGGGGGGAGAGCGAGGGGGAGGGGAAACTAGGGCTAGGGTTCGAGGAGGGAGAGAGGGGCGTCGAGGGAGGGCTCTTATCCAGCTCCTCGACCGCAGGATGGGCGGCAGGCCGGTAGCGTGACATCAAAGGCCCAGTGCATCCACGGGAACGAGGTGAACAGGAGGTAGGAGGAGGCGCGATTGGGCTGGGCCGAAAGCACTGTGGTCATCAAAGGCCCAGTTGCACAGCAGTTAGCTAGGCCATTTTCTATTTTCCCTTTTATGTATTTAAGTTAGCTATTGTTTCGTATTAGTTTGAGTGACAAAATGAATTTAGTCTAACTTGAAATCTGGCACACAATTCAAGAACAATATTGTGGTGTTGCATAAAAAGTTTTAGAGCCAATGGAATTATTCAAGCATTTTTAGAAATTGAATAGGTCAACTAATATGTTGTTGGACCACTTTATATTTTCCTAGGAATTAAATGGTGAACCAATTGATGTTGATTTCTACATGATAATTAGCTAGTAATTATTTTCAACCCAGCAAACATTTTTTGTCTTTTAGTTTTTTGAAGAAAATAATTTGACATGCAATTTGAATTTGAATTTGAGTTTGGTTTTGGACAAGTGGCAGATTGACTGAGTGATCATGGTAACATGGCCACTGTTAGAGAGAGATCACTATAGTGTGATAGTGGGGATGTTACAAATCTCCTCCACTACAAGAAATCTCGTCCCAAGATTTAAGTGGGGAAGTGAAGGGTAATTCGAGAGAACTGACCCTTGATATGGTTAATTATTTGGTGAACATTTCAGGAAATGTGGCAGAAGTATTTCTTGAGTTGAAACTTAGGAAACATCAAGAGCAAAGTATGATGGTACAATAAAAAGTTTTCAAGCGAATGGACATCTGATCGATACCTAAATAGAGTGTGAAAAGGGGTTCAGAGCATCGGGAATAGATCATCTCTCGGAAGGTGGCTCGTGATAACACACAAAACCAAGGGCATAGGATACTTCGCAATCAAGGTTGTACAGGAGAGTCAGGTTCCGATCCTGTGGAACTGTGATGAAAGTCGATCGATAGTAGGGATGATGGTGACATCTTACTGGCCACGACAATAAGGTATGTCAGAGGATAGTCTATCAATTGTGTCGGTAACAACATCGGTACCATGGCGAGGGACGAAGAGAACCATTTTCCTGCTCGTTAATTCGAGGCGGACCAATAAGCAAAGTTCGTGTCCATCGATGATACCGAAATGTCAGCAACATTGGTAACAGGGTCTTAATGACAAGGTTGTACCCCAGGGTGTTTTATAAGGAGGGATTTATTTCTACTTATATCATATAGATCACAAGAAAGGTTAAACAAACCAATGGACAGGAAAAAATATGATTACCAGATCAAACAGTCCAATGGAAAGGAAGATGTGTTTACACATAAGAGTTGGGAGTATATCCTTCCCAAGGAAAAGTAGAGCAGGATATACATGATAGGGCCGAAAGTTCAAAAGCATTTAGATAATGGGGCGAGGGAAGAATCATGATATTACCCATACAACGGCGTGAGGGTAATTGAACGAGAAACGTTTTGTATTATGCTTCCGATGTTCTTGTTGATATTCGGAATACCACAGTCATGCTTCGATGCAGCAATCATATGGTGTCAATTAAAGATTGGGTTCAAAGATCTCAAGAGATACCAAGAAACAATTCCAAGATTATCTCAGAACGTAAGGAATAACCAAGCACAACCAGGTCTATGTTGGCAGAAAGTCAAGATGTCATCGATGATATCACAAATCATCGAGGGGCAGGGATGGTATTTCTAGCCATGAATTCAATTGACATCTCTGAAGAAGCCGAAGTGTTGATGGTTATCACGACAAATTTTGTCGGGAGACTCTATGAAGATGCCATCAAGCAGAAAAGGAAGGATGAAATGAAAGCCTATGAGACCCACAGATTCAACACAAGCTCGAAGTCAAGCTTGTTGTTCGAGGTGAAATGATAAGATGAGGAAGATCTGTTGGGGAACATAGTAATTTCAAAATTTTCCTACGCACACGCAAGCTCATGGTGATGCATAGCAATGAGAGGGGAGAGTGTTGTCCATGTACCCTCGTAGACCAAAAGCGGAAGCGTTAGCACAACGCGGTTGATGTAGTCGTACGTCTTCATGATCCGACCGATCCAAGTACCGAACACACGGCACCTCCGAGTTCAGCACATGTTCAGCTCGATGATGTCCCGCGAACTCCGATCCAGCAGAGCTTCACGGGAGAGTTCTGTCCGCACGACGGCGTGGTGACGGTGATGATGTTTCTACCGACGCAGGGCTTCGCCTAAGCACCGCTACGATATGACCGAGGTGGAATATGGTGGAGGGGGCACCGCACACGGCTAAGAGATCAAGAGATCAATTGTTATGTCTATGGGGTGCCCCCTGGCCACGTATATAAAGGAGTGGAGGAGGGGGGAGAGGGCCGGCCCCTATGGCGCGCCCTGGAGGAGTCCTACTCCCACCGGGAGTAGAATTCCCCCCTTTCCAAGTAGTAGGAGTAGGAGTCAAGGCAAGGGAAGAGAGAAGAGAAGGAAGGAGGGGGCGCAGCCCCTCCCCTTAGTCCAATTCGGACTAGGCCTTGGGGGGCACCCAACCTCTCCTCTCTCTTTCCTCTAAATCCCAATAAGGCCCATATACTCCTCGGAGAATTCCCGTAACTCTCCGGTACTCCGAAAAATACCCGAATCACTCGGAACCTTTCCGATGTTCGAATATAGTCGTCCAATATATCGATCTTTATGTCTCGACCATTTCGAGACTCCTCGTCATGTCCCCGATCTCATCCGGGACTCCGAACTCCTTCGGTACATCAAAACACATAAACTCATAATATAACCGTCATCGAACTTTAAGCGTGCGGACCCTACGGGTTCGAGAACTATGTAGACATGACCGAGACACGTCTCCGGTCAATAACCAATAGCGGAACCTAGATGCTCATATTGGCTCCTACATATTCTATGAAGATCTTTATCGGTCAAACCGCATAACAACATACGTTGTTCCCTTTGTCATCGGTATGTTACTTGCCCGAGATTCGATCGTCGGTATCTCAATACCTAGTTCAATCTCGTTACCGGCAAGTCTCTTTACTCGTTCCGTAACACATCATCCCGCAACTAACTCATTAGTTGCAATGCTTTCAAGGCTTATAGTGATGTGCATTACCGAGAGGGCCCAGAGATACCTCTCCGACAATCGGAGTGACAAATCCTAATCTCGAAGTATGCCAACCCAACAAGTACCTTCGGAGACACCTGTAGAGCACCTTTATAATCACCCAGTTACGTTGTGACATTTGGTAGCACACAAAATGTTCCTCCGGTAAACGGGAGTTGCATAATCTCATAGTCATAGGAACATGTATAAGTCATGAAGAAAGCAATACCAACAAACTAAACAATCAAGTGCTATGCTAATGGAATGGGTCAAGTCAATCACATTATTCTCTAATGATGTGATCCCGTTAATCAAATGACAACTCATGTCTATGGCTAGGAAACTTAACCATCTTTGATTCAACGAGCTAGTCAAGTAGAGGCATACTAGTGACATACTGTTTGTCTATGTATTCACACATGTATTATGTTTCCAGTTAATACAATTCTAGCATGAATAATAAACATTTATCATGATATAAGGAAATAAATAATAACTTTATTATTGCCTCTAGGGTATATTTCCTTCAGTCTCCCACTTGCACTAGAGTCAATAATCTAGTTCACATCGCCATGTGATTTAACATCAATAGTTCACATCACCATGTGATTAACACCCATAGTTCACATCGTCATGTGACCAACACCCAAAGGGTTTACTAGAGTCAATAATCTAGTTCACATCGCTATGTGATTAATACCCAAAGAGTACTAAGGTGTGATCATGTTTTGCTTGTGAGGGAAGTTTAGTCAACGGGTCTGCTACATTCAGACCCGTATGTATTTTGCAAATTTCTATGTCAACAATGCTCTGCACGGAGGTACTCTAGCTAATTGCTCCCACTTTTAATATGTATCCATATTGAGACTTTGAGTCATCTGGATCAGTGTCAAAACTTGCATTGACGTAACCCTTTACGACGAACCTTTTGTCACCTCCATAATCGAGAAACATATCCTTATTCCCCTAAGGATAATTTTGACCAATGTCCAGTGATCTACTCCTAGATCACTATTGTACTCCCTTGCCACACTCAGGGTAGGGTATACAATAGGTCTGGTACACAGCATGGCATACTTTATAGAACCTATGGCTGAGGCATAGGGAATGACTTTCATTCTCTCTCTATCTTCTGCCGTGGTCGGGTTTTGAGTCTTACTCAACTTCACACCTTGTAACACATGCAAGAACTCCTTTGATTGTTCCATTTTGAACTACTTCAAAATCTTGTCAAGGTATGTACTTATTGAAAAACTTATCAAGCATCTTGATCTATCTCTATAGATCTTGACGCTCAATATGTAAGCAGCTTCACCGAGGTCTTTCTTTGAAAAACTCCTTTCAAACATTCCTTTATGCTTTGCAGAATAATTCTACATTATCTCCGATCAACAATATGTCATTCACATATACTTATCAGAAATGTTGTAGTGCTCCCACTCACTTTCTTGTAAATACAAGCTTCATTAAAAGTCTGTATAAAACTATATGCTTTGATCAACTTATCAAAGCGTATATTCCAACTCCGAGATGCTTGCACCAGTCCATAGATGGATCGCTGGAGCTTGCATATTTTGTTAGTACCTTTAGGATTGACAAAACCTTCTGGTTGCATCATATACAACTCTTCTTTAATAAATCCATTAAGGAATGCAGTTTTGTTTATCCATTTGCCAGATTTCATAAAATGCGGCAATTTCTAACATGATTCGGACATACTTAAGCATAGATACGAGTGAGAAACTCTCATCGTAGTCAACACCTTGAACTTGTCGAAAACCTTTTTGCGACAATTCTAGCTTTGTAGATAGTAACACTACTATCAGCGTCCGTCTTCCTCTTGAAGATCCATTTAATCTCAATGGCTCGCCGATCAATGGGCAAGTCAATCAAAGTCCATACTTTTTTCTGATACATGGAGCTCATCTCAGATTTCATGGCCTCAAGCCATTTTGTGGAATCTGGGCTCATCATCGCTTCCTCATAGTTCGTAGGCTCATCATGGTCAATTAACATGACCTCCAGAACAGGATTACCGTACCACTCTGGTGCGGATCTCACTCTGGTTTACCTACGAGGTTTGGTAGCAACTTGATCTGGAGTTACATGATCATCATCATTAGCTTCCTCACTAATTGGTGTAGTAGTCACAGGAACATATTTCTGTGATGAACTACTTTCCAATAAGGGAGTAGGTACAGTTACCTCATCAAGTTCTACTTTCCCCCCACTCACGTCTTTCGAGAGAAACTCCTTCTCTAGAAAGGATCCATTCTCAGCAACGAATATCTTGCCTTCGTATCTGTGATAGAAGGTGTACCCAACATTTTCTTTTGGGTATCCTATGAAGACGCACTTCTCCGATTTGGGTTTGAGCTTATCAGGTTGAAATTTTTTCACATAAGCATTGCAACCTCAAACTTTAAGAAACGACAGCTTAGGTTTCTTGCCAAACCATAGTTCATATGGTGTCGTCTCAACGTATTTAGATGGTGCCCTATTTAACGTGAATGTAGCTGTCTCTAATGCATAACCCCAAAACGATAGTGGTAAATCGGTAAGAGATATCATAGATCGCACCATATCTAATAAAGTACGGTTATGACGTTCAGACACACCATTACACTGTGGTGCTCCAGGTGGCGTGAGTTGCGAAACTATTCCGCATTGTTTCAAATGAAGACCAAACTCGTAACTCAAATATTCTCCTCCATGATCAGATCGTAGAAACTTTATTTTCTTGTTACGATGATTTTCCACTTCACTCTGAAATTCTTTGAACTTTTCAAATGTTTCAGACTTATGTTTCATCAAGTAGATATACCCATATCTGCTCAAATCATCTGTGAAGGTCAGAAAATAATGATACCTGCCGTGAGCCTCAACACTCATCGGATCGCATACATCAGTATGTATTATTTCCAATAAGCCAGTTGTTTGCTCCATTGTTCCGGAGAACGGAGTTTTAGTCATCTTGCCCATAAGGCATGGTTCGCAAGCATCAAGTGATTCATAATCAAGTGATTCCAAAATCCCATCAACATGGAGTTTCTTCATGCTCTTTACACCAATATGACCTAAACGGCAGTGCCACATATAAGTTGCACTATCATTATAAACTTTGCTTCTTTTGGCTTCAATATTATGAAAAAGTGTATCACCACGATCGAGATCCAACAAAGCATTTTCATTGGGTGTGTAACCATATATGTAAACAGAACAACAATTTATTCTCTTACTTAAATGAATAACCGTATTGCAATAAACATGATCAAATCATATTCATGCTCAATGCAAACACTAAATAACACTTATTTAGGTTCAACACTAATCCCGAAAGTATAGGGAGTGTGCGATGATGATCATATCAATCTTGGAACCACTTCCAACACACATCGTCACTTCACCCTTAACTAGTCTTTGTTCATTCTGCAACTCCCGTTTCGAGTTACTACTCTTAGCAACTGAACTAGTATCAAATACCGAGGGGTTGCTCCGAACACTAGTAAAATACACATCAATAATCTGTATATCAAATATATCTTTGTTCACTTTGCCATCCTTCTTATCCGCCAAAACTTGGGGCAGTTCCGCTTCCAGTGACCAATCCCTTTGCAGTAGAAGCACTTAGTCTCAGGCTTAGGACCAGACTTGGGCTTCTTCACTTGAGCAGCAACTTGATTGTTGTTCTTCTTGCAGTTCCCCTTCTTCCCTTTGCCCTTTCCTTGAAACTAGTGGTCTTGTCTACCATCAACACTTGATGCTCTTTCTTGACTTCTACCTTCATCGATTTCATCATAATGAAAAGCTCGGGAATCGTTTTCGTCATCCCTTGCATATTATAGTTCATCACGAAGTTCTACTAACTTGGTGATTGTGACTAGAGAATTCTGTCAATCACTATCTTATCTGGAAGATTAACTCCCACTTGATTCAAGTGATTGTAGTACCCAGACAATCTGAGCACATGCTCACTGCTTGAGCTATTCTCCTCCATCTTTTAGCTATAGAACTTGTTGGAGACTTCACATCTCTCAACTTGGGTATTTGCTTGAAATATTAACTTCAACTCCTCGAACATCTCATATGGTCCATGACGTTCAAAACGTCTTTGAAATCCCGATTCTAAGCTGTTAAGCATGGTGCACTAAACTATCAAGTAGTCATCATATTGAGCTAGCCAAACGTTCATAATGTCTGCATCTGCTC
The DNA here is from genome assembly GCF_018294505.1 of Triticum aestivum. Taxonomy (NCBI): domain Eukaryota; kingdom Viridiplantae; phylum Streptophyta; class Magnoliopsida; order Poales; family Poaceae; genus Triticum; species Triticum aestivum. The sequence goes on along the minus strand of NC_057806.1, from coordinate 511,193,181 downwards.
CTGCAATAGGTCAGTCACCTAGCGGTGCATCAAAGACATAATTCTTCTGTGCAGCAATGAGGATAAACCTCAGATCACGGACCCAGTCCGCATCATTTCTACTATCATCTTTCAACTTAGTTTTCTCTAGGAACACATATAAAACATAGGGAAGCAATAACGCGAGCTACTGATCTACAACATAGATAAGCAAATACTATCAGGACTAAGTTCATCATAAATTAAAGTTCAATTAATCATATTACTTAAGAACTCCCACTTAGAAAGACATCCCTCTAATCTTCTAAGTGATCACGTGATCCAAATCAACTAAACCATAACCGATCATCACGTGAAATGGAGTAGTTTTCAATGGTGAACATCACTATGTTGATCATATCTACTATATGATTCACGCTCGACCTTTCGGTCCCAGTGTTCCGAGGCCATATCTGCATAAGCTAGGCTCGTCAAGTTTAACATGAGTATTCTGCGTGTGCAAAACTGGCTTGCACCCGTTGTAGATGGACGTAGAGCTTATCACACCCGATCATCATGTGGTGTCTGGGCACGACGAACTTTGGCAACGGTGCATACTCAGGGAGAACACTTTTATCTTGAAATTTAGTGAGATATCATCTTATAATGCTACCGTCAATCAAAGCAAGATAAGATGCATAAAAGATAAACATCACATGCAATCAATATAAGTGATATGATATGGCCATCATCATCTTGTGCTTGTGATCTCCATCTCCGAAGCACCTTCATGATCACCATCGTCACCGGCTCGACACCTTGATCTCCATCGTAGCATGTTGTCGTCTTGCTAATGTTATGCTTCCACGACTATTGCTACCGCTTAGTGATAAAGTAAAGCATTACAGGGCAATTGCATTGCATACAATAAAGTGAAAACCATATGGCTCCTGCCAGTTGCCGATAAATCAGTTACAAAACATGATCATCTCATACAATAAAATTTAGCATCATGTCTTGACCATATCACATCACAACATGCCCTGCAAAAACAAGTTAGACGTCCTCTACTTTGTTGTTGCATATTTTACGTGGCTGCTACGGGCTTAGCAAGAACCGTTCTTACCTACGCATCAAAACCACAATGATAGTTTGTCAAGTTGGTGCTGTTTTAACCTTCGCAAGGACCGGGCGTAGCCACACTCGGTTCAACTAAAGTTGGAGAAACTGACACCCGCCAGCCACCTGTGTGCAAAGCACGTCGGTAGAACCAGTCTCGCGTGAGCGTACGCGTAATGTCGGTCCGGACCGCTTCATCCAACAATACCGTCGAACCAAAGTATGACATGCTGGTAAGCAGTATGACTTATATCGGCCACAACTCACTTGTGTTCAACTCGTGCACAACATCAACGCATAAAACCTGGCTCGGATACCACTATTGGGGAACGTAGTAATTTCAAAATTTTCCTACGCACACGCAAGATCATTGTGATGCATGGCAACGAGAGGGGAGAGTGTTGTCCACGTACCCTCGTAGACCGAAAGCGGAAGCGTTAGCACAACGCGGTTGATGTAGTCGTACGTCTTCACGATCCGACCGATCCAAGTACCAAACGCACGGCACCTCCGAGTTCAGCACACGTTCAGCTCGATGACATCCCGCGAACTCCGATCCAGCAGAGCTTCACGGGAGAGTTCCGTCAGCACAACGGCGTGGTGACGGTGATGATGTTGCTACCGACACAGGGCTTCGCCTAAGCACCGCTACGATATGACCGAGGTGGAATATGATGGAGGGGGGCACCGCATAGGGCTAAGAGATCAAGAGATCAATTGTTATGTCTATGGGGTGCCCCCTGGCCATGTATATAAAGGAGTGGAGGAGGGGGGAGAGGGCCGGCCCCTATGGCGTGCCCTGGAGGAGTCCTACTCCCACCGGGAGTAGGATTCCCCCCTTTCCAAGTAGTAGGAGTAGGAGTCAAGGCAAGGGAAGAGAGAAGAGAAGGAAGGAGGGGGCGCAGCCCCTCCCCTTAGTCCAATTCGGACTAGGCCTTGGGGGGGCGCCCAACCTCTCCTATCTCTTTCCCCTAAAGCCCAATAAGGCCCATATACTCCCCGGCGAATTCCCGTAACTCTCCGGTACTCCGAAAAATACCCGAATCACTCGGAACCTTTCCGATGTCCGAATATAGTCGTGCAATATATCGATCTTTACGTCTCGACCATTTCGAGACTCCTCGTCATGTCCCCGATCTCATCCAGGACTCCAAACTCCTTCGGTACATCAAAACACATAAACTCATAATATAACCGTCATCGAACTTTAAGCGTGCGGACCCTACGGGTTCGAGAACTATGTATACATGACCGAGACACGTCTCCGGTCAATAACCAATAGCGGAACCTAGATGCTCATATTGGCTCCTACATATTCTATGAAGATCTTTATCGGTCAAACCGCATAACAACATACGTTGTTCCCTTTGTCATCGGTATGTTACTTGCCCGAGATTCGATCGTCGGTATCTCAATACCTAGTTTAATCTCGTTACCGGCAAGTCTCTTTACTCATTCCATAACACATCATCCCGCAACTAACTCATTAGTTGCAATGCTTGCAAGGCTTATAGTGATGTGCATTACCGAGAGGGCCCAGAGATACCTCTCCGACAATCGGAGTGACAAATCCTAATCTCAAAATATGCCAACCCAACAAGTACCATCGGAGACACCTGTAGAGCACCTTTATAATCACCCAGTTATGTTGTGAAGTTTGGTAGCACACAAAGTGTTCCTCCGGTAAACGGGAGTTGCATAATCTCATAGTCATAGGAACATGTATAAGTCATGAAGAAAGCAATAGCAACAAACTAAACGATCAAGTGCTATGCTAACAGAATGGGCCAAGTCAATCACATCCTTCTCTAATGATGTGATCCCGTTAATCAAATGACAACTCATGTCTCTGGCTAGGAAACTTAACCATCTTTGATTCAACGAGCTAGTCAAGTAGAGGTATACTAGTGACATACTGTTTGTCTATGTATTCACACATGTATTATGTTTCCGGTTAATACAATTATAGCATGAATAATAAACATTTATCATGATATAAGGAAATAAATAATAACTTTATTATTGCCTCTAGGGCATATTTCCTTCAAGATCGACGTAAGCTTAGCTCATCGTCGGAAGTTGCTCCAGGCATAAGGACCAGGTAGCACAGTTAAAAGTTGACATGATAAAAATATAGCCGATCAGGCTAGGAATGATGTGATGGGGTATAAAACTTCCCAGTAACAAGTATTAGGGGTAATACCAGAAGGTAAATAGGAGTAGAGGTTGGACGGGGGAAATGATTTGCAGAGGATAAGTATTTTAACTTACCCAGGAAATGGAATCAAGGAGGAAATATGGTTGGAACCACGATTCCAAAGGATCAATTCATAGATACAAGATGAACTTGTACCAAGGAAATAATTATTTTTATGAGCAGCTTCCATGATGAGTTCTACATCGGGTCCATGGGCATGAACACAAAAGTTCAAGGTCGACTCCCACTTCTCCAATGCATAATCTTTCATTCACTGCTTGCTTTTGATGAAGTTACAAAGTTGATAACTTTATCTGGCAAAACACCAGAGGAGCATGACTCGTGAAAACGCTCGGGTTCACACAGATTATGGAAGGCATAGGTTCAACCCATATGGGAATCTTAGGAACATATACCATGAACTTCCGGAGTAATTAATAGAAGCTCGGCAGCAGGGCATGGTTGACAAAAAAGAGGATACAATTTTACCAAAGGCATTATGTATCAGGGAAATAACTCACAAGAATTTTGGATGTTAAGGATACTGTTGGACGATAACTCATCAATGGATCTGATAGTCCATAACGGAGCTGACATGAGCAGAGGCACACAACCAGAAGAAGAATCAATGCAAAGGCATTAATTCAAAGCTCAAATGCAAAGGGATTATGATTTCCAATGCAAGGGATCAGAAGCAAACGCTCTGATTAAGGATGGTTAATTGAATAGACTTAGGGGTACAAGCGATGACAAATTGATTGATCGAGGACCAGCTCATGTTCGAGAAGACACCTGAGCCGGAAAGATACTTTATAATGGTCAACTGATGATTGCTCCTATTCACAACCATTTCGAATCGAGGGACTCTAGATTATAATGACAAGGGACGTCAATGAATGCTGCTAGTCATATGGAATTAACCATAATGCAAGCAGGCAAGGAAAATCAAGAGTAGTAGGCTACAGAGGATTTTCGAAAGATCAGATAGCATTTCCAAGTATTTTGGAAAGCATATGAACAACTGAGGGTGAACGGACCCCGGGTAAGTGAATTATCCGCCATGCGAAAAGAAGTTGCAAAGCAGAAGGCACAAAGGATTCTTGGAACAAAGGAGCGTGTTAGTGGTAACTTGTAACTACAAGAGCAACTGGGGATGAAGGTGCATATGACAAGGATGTTATTCACGGGGATTATCGGTGGTCAGGAACTGCAAGTCAGTGGGCACAGGGTCTCGAGAAACATCGAGGAGTATCTGCAGAATCTTCTGGTGAAGCAAGCGATCATCGGTAATGTCGGGGCTCTCCGAGAGGAAGTGGGTACGAGAACCTAATGTCAGAGTTAGTAAAATGTTTAACTTGAATAGACGAGAGATCAGAGTCCCAGAGTATAGACAAGGAATAAAAGATCCTAATACCACCCAATGGCGATGTGGGCCCGTAAGCCAGACAGCCAAGTTAGTAAAATAGTTTTGGACGACTAGACTCAACTTCGGCCAAGGAGTTGGAAAGGGGGATCCTACAGGCACTCGGCTCTGATACCAACTTGTGACACCCCCAATTTGACCGTACACTAATCATACACGCAAATGTGTACGATCAAGATCAAGGACTCATGGGAAGATATCACAACACAACTCTAGACACAAATTAAAATAATACAAGCTTTATATTATAAGCCAGGGGCCTCAAGGGCTCGAATACATAAGCTTGAATACACAAGAGTCAGCAGACGCAATAATATCTGAGTACAGACATAAGTTGAACAAGTTTGCCTTAAGAAGGCTAGCACAAAAGCAACATCGATCGAAAAGGCAAGGCCTCCTACCTGGGAGCCTCCTAACTACTCCTGGTCATCGGCGGCCTCCACGTGGTAGTAAGCACCCTCGTGGTAGTAGTAGTCATCGTCGACGGTGGCGTCTGGTTCCTGGGCTCCACCATCTGGTTGCGACACCCGGAAAGAAAGGAAAAGGGGGGGAAAGATGGAGCAAAGCAACCGTGAGTACTCATCCAAAGTACTCGCAAGCAAGGATCTACACTACATATGCATTGGTGTCAATGAAATGAGTAGTATCTGTGGACTGAACCGCAGAATGCCAGAAGAGAAGGGGAAAGCCTAGCCTATCGAAGACTAGCATCTTCAAGCAGCTCCAAGCATCTTGCAGCATCAGAAGAGATAAGAGTGGCATCTTATAATATTAGTAAGTATGTTGTAACATCGCCCAGAGATTACTTCCTTGATACGTCCATTTTGCATCATGCTTTTATATCGATATTTATCGCATTATGGACTGTTATTTCACTTTATGTCACAATACTTATGGCTATTCTCTCTTATTTTACAAGGTTTACACAAGGAGGGAGAATGTCGGCAGCTGGAATTCTGGTCTGGAAAAAGAGAAAATATTAGAGACCTATTCTGCGCAACTCCAAAAGTCCTGAAACTCCACGGAACGTCTTAAAAGAAATAAAGAAAAATCCACGCCAAAGATGAAGGCCAGGGGGCCCACACCCTGCTCACGAGGGTGGGGGCGCCCCCCCCAGGGCGCGCCCCCCTATCTCGTGGGCCCCCTGGTGGCTCTATGATGCCCATCTTCTCCTATATGAGGTCTTTCAATGAGAAAAAATAGAGAGGAACTTTTCGGGACGAGACTCCGCCGCCATGAGGCGGAACCTTGGCGGATACAATCTAGAGCTCCGGCAGAGCTGTTCTGCCGAGGAAACTTCCCTCACGGAGGGGGAAATCATCACCATCGTCATCACCAACGCTCCTCTCGTCGGGAGAGGGCAATCTCCATCAACATCTTCACCAGGACCATCTCATCTCCAAACCCTAGTTCATCTCTTGTATCCAATTCTTGTCTCAAAGTCCGGGATTGGTGCTAGTAGGTTGCTAGTAGTGTTGATTACTCCTTGTAGTTGATGCTAGTTGGTTTAATTGGTGGAATATCATATGTTCAGATCCTATATGCATATTATTACCCCTCTGATTATGAACATGAATATGCTTTGTGAGTAATTACGTTCGTTCCTGAGGACAAGGGAGAAGTCTTGCTATGAGTAGTCATGTGAATTTGGTATTCGTTTGATATTTTGATAAGATGTATGTTGTCTAGCCTCTAGTGGTGTTATGTGAACGTCGACTACATAACACTTCACCATTATTTGGGCCTAGAGGAAGGCATTGGGAAGTAATAAGTAGATGATGGGTTGCTAGAGTGACAGAAGCTTAAACCCTAGTTTATGCGTTGCATCGCAAGGGGCTGATTTGGATCCACATGTTTCATGCTATGGTTAGGTTTACCTTAATACTTTTGTTGTAGTTGCGGATGCTTGCAATAGAGGTTAATCATAAGTGGGATGCTTGTTCAAGTAAGAATAGCACCCAAGCACCGGTTCACCCACATATCAAATTATCAAAGTATCAAACGTGAATCATATGAGCGTGATGAAAACTAGCTTGACGATATTCCCATGTGTCCTCGGGAGCGCTTTTCCTATTATAACAATTTGTTCCGGCTTGTCCTTTGCTACAAAAGTATTGGGCCACCTTGCTGCACTTTATTTACCTTTGTTACTTGTTGCTCGTTACAACCTATCTTATCACAAAACTATCTGTTAGCACTTATTTCAGTACTTGCAGAGAATACCTTGCTGAAAACCGCTTATCATTTCCTTCTGCTCCTCGTTGGGTTCGACACTCTTACTTATCGAAAGGACTACGATAGATCCCCTATACTTGTGGATCATCAAGACTCTTTTCTGGCGTCGTTGCCGGGGAGTGTAGCGCCTTTGGTAGGTGGAATTTGGTAAGGAAAAATTTATATAGTGTGCTGAAATTTACTGTCACTTGTTACTATGGAAAGTAATTCTCTGAGGGGCTTGTTCGGGGTATCTTCACCCCGTCCAGTAGAGCAAAGAGTTGCTCCTCAACCTACTGAACCTATTGAATATGAAACTCCTTTTGAATTTCCTTCGGGTATGATGGAAAAACTGCTAGATAACCCTTTTACAGGAGATGGAACAAAGCATCCTGATGAGCACTTAATATATGTGGATGAAGTTTGTGGATTATTTAAGCTTGCAGGTATACCTGGTGATGTTGCTAAGAAGAAGGTCTTCCCTTTTTCTTTGAAGGGAGACGCATTGGTATGGTATAGGCAATGTGATGATATGAGATCATGGGACTATAAAAGATTGAAGTTGGAATTTCATCAAAAGTATTACCCTATGCATCTTGTTCATCGTGATCGCAATTATATATATATATATATATATATATATATATATATATATATATAACTTCTGGCCTCGCGAAGGAGAAACATCGCTCAAGCTTGGGGGAGGCTTAAATCAATGTTATATTCATGCTCCAATCATGAGCTCCCAAGATAAATAATTATGCAAAGTTTTTATGCTCGGCTTTCTGAAAACAATCGCAACATGCTCGATACTTCTTGTGCTGGCTCTTTTATGATGAAGACTATTGAATTCAGATGGAATTTATTGGATAGAATTAAACGCAACTCTGAAGACTGGGACCTCGACGAAGGTAAGGAGTCAGGTATGACACCTAAGTTTGATTGTGTTAAATCTTTTATGGATACCAATATTTTCTGTAAGTTTAGCACTAAGTATGGACTTGACTCTAAGATAGTAGCTTCTTTCTGTGAATCTTTTGCTACTTATGTTGATCTCCCTAAGGAGAAGTGGTTTAAATATCATCCTCCCATAGAAGTAAAAGTAGCTGCACCTATTAAAGTTGAAGAAAAGACTGTCACTTATAATGATCCTATTGTTCCTACTTCTTATATTGAGAAACCACCTTTCCCTGTTAGAATAAAGGATCATGCTAAAGCTTCAACTGTTGTTCGTAAAAGCAATATTAGAACTTATACACCTCCTGAGCAAGTTAAATTAGAACCTAATATTGCTATTGTTAAAGATCTCTTGTCTGATAATATTGATGGGCGTGTTATTCAGTTCGAAGGTGAAACTGCTAGAATTGCTAAGCCTTGTGCTAAAGATAAACATAGACCTACGGTAGGCGTGCCTGTTATTTCTGTTAAAATAGGAGATCATTGTTATCATGGCTTATGTGATATGGGTGCTAGTGCTAGTGTTATACCTCATACTTTATATGAAGAAATTAAGAATGAAATTGCACCTGCTGAGTTAGAAGATATTGATGTCACAATTAAACTTGCCAATAGAGATACTATTTCAGCAATGGGAATTGTTAGAGATGTTAAAGTCTTGTGTGGGAAAACTAAATATCCTACTGATTTTCTTGTTCTTGGTTCCCCACAAGATAGCTTTTGTCCCATTATATTTGGTAGACCCTTCTTAAATACTATCAATGCTACCATAGATTGCACAAAGAATGTTGTTACTGTTGGCTTGGATGATATGGTTCATGAGTTTAATTTCTCTAAATTTAGTACACAACATCGTGAGGAAGAATTAGCTAGTAAGGATGAGATTATTGGTCTTGCTTCTATTGCCGTACCTCCTAGTGATCCTTTAGAACACTATTTGCTAGACCATGAAAATGATATGTTCATGAATGAAAGAAGGGAAATAGATGAAGTATTCTTTAAACAGGAACCTATTCTGAAACACAATTTACCTGTTGAAATCCTAGGGGACCCTCCTCCGCCTAAGGGTGATCCCGTGTTTGAGCTTAAACCTTTGCCTGATAATCTTAAATATGCTTATCTTGATGAAAAGAAGATATATCCTGTTATTATTAGTGCTAACCTTTCAGAGCATGAAGAACAAAGATTATTGAAAACTCTGAAGAAGCATCGTGCTGCTATTGGATATACTCTTGATGATCTTAAGGGCATTAGTCCCACTCTATGTCAACATAAAATAAATTTGGAAGCAGATGCCAAACCAGTTCGTGATCCTCAACGACGTCTGAATCCTAAAATGAAAGAAGTGGTAAGAAAAGAAATACTAAAGCTTCTGGAGGCAGGTATAATCTATCCCGTTGCTGATAGTGAGTGGGTAAGTCCTGTCCATTGTGTCCCTAAGAAGGGAGGTATTACTGTTGTTCCTAATGATAAAGATGAATCGATTCCACAAAGAATTATCACAGGTTATAGGATGGTAATTGATTTATGGAAATTAAATAAAGCTACTAAGAAAGATCATTACCCCTTACCTTTTATTGATCAAATGCTAGAAAGATTATGCAAACATACACACTATTGCTTTCTAGATGGTTATTCTGGTTTCTCTCAAATACCTGTGTCGGCTAAAGATCAATCAAAGACTACTTCTACATGCCATTTTGGTACTTTTGCTTATAGACGTATACCTTTTGGTTTATGTAATGCACCTACTACCTTTCAAAGATGCATGATGGCTATATTCTCTGACTTCTGTGAAAAGATTTGTGAGGTTTTCATGGACGACTTTTTCGTCTATGGTTCCTCTTTTGACAATTGCTTGAGCAATCTTGATCGAGTTTTGCAGAGATGTGAAGAAACTAATCTTGTCTTGAATTGGGAAAAGTGCCACTTTATGGTTAATGAAGGTATTGTCTTGGGGCACAAAGTTTCTGAAAGAGGTATCGAAGTTGATAAAGCCAAGGTTGATGCTATTGAAAAGATGCCATGTCCCAAGGACATCAAAGGTATAAGAAGTTTCCTTGGTCACGCCGGATTTTGCAGGAGATTCATTAGGGCCTTCTCAAAAATTTCTCGGCCTCTCACTAATTTATTGCAAAAAGATATACCATTTGTCTTTGATGATGATTGTGTAGAAGCATTTGAAATACTTAAGAAAGCATTAGTCTCTGCACCTATTGTTCAGCCACCTGATTGGAATTTACCCTTTGAAATTATGTGTGATGCTAGTGATTATGTTGTAGGTGCTGTTCTAGGGCAAAGAGTTGATAAGAAATTAAATGTTATCCATTATGCTAGTAAGACTCTAGACAATGCTCAAAGAAATTATGCTACTACTAAAAAGGAACTTTTAGCAGTTGTATTTGCTTATGCTAAGTTCAGATCTTATATTGTTGATTCTAAAGTAACTATTCACACTGATCATGCTGCTATTAAATATCTTATGGAAAAGAAAGATGCTAAACCTAGACTTATTAGATGGGTTCTCTTGCTACAAGAATTTGATTTGCATATTGTTGATAGAAAGGGAGCTGAGAACCCCGTTGCAGACAACTTGTCTAGGTTAGAAAATATTCTTGATGACCCACTACCTATTAATGATGACTTTCCTGATGAACAATTAAATGTTATAAGTACTTCTCGTAGTACTCCATGGTATGCTGATTATGCTAATTATATTGTTGCTAAGTTTATACCACCTAGTTTCACATACCAGCAAAAGAAAAAGTTTTTCTATGACTTGAGACATTACTTTTGGGATGACCCACATCTTTATAAAGAAGGAGTAGATGGTGTTATTAGGCGTTGTGTACCTGAGCATGAACAGGAACAGATCCTACGCAAGTGTCATTCCGAGTCTTATGGAGGACACCACGCTGGAGATAGAACTGCACATAAGGTATTGCAATCTGGTTTTTATTGGCCTACTCTCTTCAAGGATGCCCGTAAGTTTGTCTTGTCTTGTGATGAATGTCAAAGAATTGGTAATATTAGTAGACGTCAAGAAATGCCTATGAATTATTCACTTGTTATTGAACCGTTTGATGTTTGGGGCTTTGATTATATGGGACCTTTTCCTGCCTCTAATGGATACACACATATTTTAGTTGCTGTTGATTACGTTACTAAGTGGGTAGAAGCTATTCCAACTAGTAGTGCTGATCATAACACTTCTATTAAAATGCTTAAGGAAGTTATTTTTCCGAGGTTTGGAGTCCCTAGATATTTAATGACTGATGGTGGTTCACACTTTATTCATGGTGCCTTCCGTAAAATGCTTGCTAAATATGATGTTAATCATAGAATTGCATCCCCTTATCACCCACAGTCTAGTGGTCAAGTAGAGTTGAGCAATAGAGAGCTCAAATTAATTTTGCAAAAGACTGTTAATAGGTCTAGAAAGAATTGGTCTAAGAAACTTGATGATGCATTATGGGCTTATAGAACTGCATACAAAAATCCTATGGGTATGTCTCCGTATAAAATGGTTTATGGAAAAGCATGTCACTTACCTCTCGAATTAGAACATAAGGCATATTGGGCTATTAAAGAGCTTAACTATGATTTTAAACTTGCCGGTGAGAAGAGGTTATTTGATATTAGCTCACTTGATGAATGGAGAACCCAAGCTTATGAAAATGCCAAGTTGTTTAAAGAAAAAGTTAAAAGATGGCATGACAAAAGGATACAAAAGCGTGAGTTTAATGTAGGTGATTATGTATTGCTATACAACTCTCGTTTAAGATTTTTTGCAGGAAAACTTCTCTCTAAATGGGAAGGCCCCTATGTTATCGAAGAGGTCTATCGTTCTGGTGCCATAAAAATTAACAACTTCGAGGGCACAAATCCGAAGGTGGTAAATGGTCAAAGAATTAAACATTATATCTCAGGTAATCCCATAAATGTTGAAACCAATATTATTGAAACCATAACCCCGGAGGAATACATAAGGGACACTTTCCGGAACGTTTCAGACTCCAAAAAGGAATAGGTATGTGGTACGGTAAGTAAACTGACTCCAAAACAATTTCTAAGGCAATATTTCTCCATTTTGGAATATTTAGAAAAATAGAAAAATAAGTAGCAGTCCGGGAAGGACACGAGGGCCCCACGAGGGTGGTGGGCGCGCCCTACCCCCTGGGCGCCCCCCTACCTCGTGAGCACCTCGTGTGCTTTCCGGACTCCGCTTTCTTGCACGTTATGTATTTTGGTCGGTAAAAATTCATTATATATTCTCCCGAAAGTTTTGACTCCCGTATCACGCAAAAATCTCCTGTTCTTGTTTCGAGCTGTCCTGTTGCAGATTAGATCAACATGTCTTCCCAGGATTCGGAAGGAGAAAGCTATGTGGATGACTACTTAGCAAATCCAAGGGTCTATGGAGATGTGGAACATAATGGATGGACCACGGAGGAACAAGAGGACTATGAACCCAAGGGGAAGGAGGAGACGAGCTCAGATGAAGACGAAGCACCATTACCTCAACCTGGGGACATGCACGTGGAGTTCAAAAGGTCAAGTCTCCCTAATAGGGTAAAGAAACCCAAGTTCGAGTTTATCCCTTTTCGTCTCTTGCAGGAAAATAAGCAGGACCTATGCAAAAAGATATTAAACCTGGAGTGGGAAGTTGATGGTCTAAGGGATCAAAATGCCGCCCTTAAGCGCAAATTAAGGGAGAAGACTAAGCCATCAACTAAGCCAACATCACCACCACCGTCTCCTCCAACAAAGAAGAATTGAGTATCTGGGTATGGGCACTCCCCTTGGCAACTGCCAAGCTTGGGGGAGGTGCCCCGGTATCGTATCACCATCACAACTCCTATCTTTACTGTTTTTCTTAGTTCGATCCTATTAGTAGTATCTTGATCTAGTAGAATAAAGTTTATGGCATGATCTAGTTTTGAGTTTTGCTTTATGATCCCTCTATGTAATTGAGTCCGTGAGCTATATATAATAAAGATTAGTGTTGAGTCAAGGGCTTGATTATTTTGCCATGATCTTGGGTGAATAAAAGAAAAGAGAAAAGAATAAAAAGAAACAAAGAGTTCATATTGATCTTATTGAGAGTAATGGCTTCACATAGAAAGAGTATGATGATTAAAAGTTGTTGGGAGTTGGCAGACATAGCTTTGGTCATTGTTGCAATTAATAGGAAGTAATAAGGAAAGAGAGGTTTTCACATATAGATATATTATCATTGACATCTTTTATGATTGGGAGCACTCATTAAAATATGACATGCTAAAGAGTTGATGTTGGACAAGGAAGACAACGTAATGAGTTATGTCTTTCTTATATCTGAGATAAAGTATGTTGTCATGGTTCCTCTAACTTGTTGAGCTTGCCTATCCCCCTCATGCTAGCCAAATTCTCAGCACCAAGTAGAAATACTACTTGTGCTTCCAAATACCCTTAAACCAGTTTTGCCATGAGAGTCCACCATATCTACCTATGGATTGAGTAAGATCCTTCAAGTAAGTTGTCATAGGTGCAAAGCAATAAAAATTGCTCTAAATATGTATGATTGATTGGTGTGGGAGAAATAAGCTTTATACGATCTTGTGATGTGGAAGTAATAAAAGCGACGGACTGCATAATAAAGGTTCATATCACAAGTGGCAATATAAAGTGACGTTCTTTCACATTGAGATTTTATATATCCAACCATAAAAGCGCATGGCAACCTCTGCTTCCCTCTGCGAAGGGCCTATCCTTTATTATTATCTTCTTCCTTATGCAAGAGTCACGGTGATATTCACCTTTTCTTTTTCATTTTATCCTTTGGCAAGCTCAGCATGTTGGAAAGAACATGATATATATATGTATATATATATATATCGAATTGGATGTAGGGGAGCATGAACCATTATTGTTGACATTACCCTTGAGGTAAAAGGTTGTGGGGCAAAACTATAAGCCCCTATCTTTCTCTGTGTCCGATTAAAACTCTGTAACCACAAGTATTGCGTGAGTGTTGGCAATTATGGAGGACTAAATGATAGTTGAGTATGTGGACTTGCTTTTTAGCTCTGACATAGACTCTTTCCGATGTTATGATAAATTGCAATTGCTTCAATGACTGAGATTATAGTTTGTTGGAGCCCAATAAGGTTTATGATTTATACTTTTGCATTGTGAATAGATCATCACTTGAACATAAGTAATCATATGACAAAATCTATATATGTTGCTGTTATAAGAATAATCATGATGCCTTCATGTCCGTATTTTATTTTTTATCGACGCCTCTACCTCTAAACATGAGGACATATTTATTGTTATCAGCTTTTCGCTTGAGGACAAGCGAGGTCTAAGCTTGGGGGAGTTGATACGTCCATTTTGCATCATGCTTTTATATCGATATTTATCACATTATGGACAGTTATTTCACTTTATGTCACAATACTTATGGCTATTCTCTCTTATTTTACAAGGTTTACACAAGGAGGGAGAATGTCGGCAGCTGGAATTCTGGTCTGGAAAAGGAGCAAATATTAGACACCTATTCTGCGCAACTCCAAAAGTCCTGAAACTCCATGGAACGTCTTAAAATAAATAAAGAAAAATCCACGCCAAAGATGAAGGTCAGGGGGCCCACACCCTGCTCACGAGGGTGGGGGCGCCCCCCCTAGGGCGCGCCCCCCTATCTCGTGGGCCCCCTGGTGGCTCTCTGATGCCCATCTTCTCCTATATGAGGTATTTCGATGAGAAAAAAATAGAGAGGAACTTTTCAGGACGAGACTCCGCCGCCACGAGGCGGAACCTTGGCGGATCCAATCTAGAGCTCCGGCAGAGCTGTTCTGCCGGGGAAACTTCCCTCCCGGAGGGGGAAATCATCACCATCGTCATCACCAACGCTCCTCTCATCGGGAGAGGGCAATCTCCATCAACATCTTCACCAGCACCATCTCATCTCCAAACCCTAGTTCATCTCTTGCATCCAATTCTTGTCTCAAAGTCCGGGATTGGTGCTAGTAGGTTGCTAGTAGTGTTGATTACTCCTTGTAGTTGATGCTAGTTGGTTTAATTGGTGGAAGATCATATGTTCAGATCCTATATGCATATTATTACCCCTCTGATTATGAACATGAATATGCTTTGTGAGTAATTACGTTCGTTCCTGAGGACAAGGGAGAAGTCTTGCTATGAGTAGTCATGTGAATTTGGTATTTGTTTGATATTTTGATAAGATGTATGTTGTCTAGCCTCTGGTGGTGTTATGTGAACGTCGACTACATAACACTTCACCATTATTTGGGCCTAGAGGAAGGCATTGGGAAGTAATAAGTAGATGATTGGTTGCTAGAGTGACAGAAGATTAAACCCTAGTTTATGCGTTGCTTCATAAGGGGCTGATTTGGATCCACATGTTTCATGCTATGGTTAGGTTTACCTTAATACTTTTGTTGTAGTTGCGGATGCTTGCAATAGAGGTTAATCATAAGTGGGATGTTTGTTCAAGTAAGAACAGCACCCAAGCACCGGTCCACCCACATATCAAATTATCAAAGTATCGAACGCGGATCATATGAGCGTGATGAAAACTAGCTTGACGATATTCCCATGTGTCCTCGGGAGCGCTTTTCCTATTATAAGAGTTTGTTCCGGCTTATCCTTTGCTACAAAAGGATTGGGCCACCTTGCTACACTTTATTTACTTTTGTTACTTGTTGCTCGTTACAACCTATCTTATCACAAAACTATCTGTTACCACTTATTTCAGTACTTGCAGAGAATACCTTGCTGAAAACCGCTTATCATTTCCTTCTGCTTCTCGTTGGGTTCGACACTCTTACTTATCGAAAGGACTACGATAGATCCCCTATACTTGTGGGTCATCATTCCTCGACTCCCTATGACAAAACAATCCTGGAGCCAGCATTTCCATTACATGCCTCAGCATCAAGTTCTAGTTGTATTGATCGGGATACAACTCTGAGTGTCTATTACCGTAGGCCAGGCTATCGATAGATGTTTTCTTCCCTGCAGGGGTGCACCAACTTACCCACCACGCTCGATTAACTCCGGTCAGACACACTTTCCTAGGTCATGCCCGGCCTCGGCCAAACGATACGCCGCAACCTGACCTAGGACTAATAGAGAGGTCAGCACGCCGGACTAAACCTATGACCCCAGGGGTCTTGGGCCATCACCCCGGGAACTCCTACATGTTGCGTGGGCGGCCGGTGAGTAGACCTAGCTACCTCCTTAAAAAGGCAGGTGCTTTCGCAGTCCAACCCGGTGTGCGCCGCTCAGTCGCATGACGTCTATTAAGCTTCGGCTGATGCATACGATGCAAAATGCCCATACTGTTGGGGAACGTAGTAATTTCAAAAAAATTCCTACGCACACGCAAGATCATGGTGATGCATAGCAACGAGAGGGGAGAGTGTTGTCTACATACCCTCATAGACCGGCAACGGAAGCGTTGACACACCATAGAGGAAGTAGTCGTACGTCTTCCCGAACCGACTGATCCAAGTACCGAACGTACGACACCTCCGAGTTCTACACACGTTCAACTCGGTGACGTCCCTCGAGCTCCGATCCAGCCAAGTGTTGAGGGAGAGTTTCGTCAGCACGACGGCGTGATGACGGTGATGATGTTCTACTGACGCAGGGCTTCGCCTAAGCACCGCTACGATATGACCGGGGTGGAATATGGTGGAAGGGGGCACCGCACACGGCTAAGGAACGATCACGAAGATCAACTTGTGTGTCATGGGGTTCCCCCTGCCCCTGTATATAAAGGAGGGAGGGGGAAGGTGCGGCCGGCCCCTAGGGGTGCGCCTGGAGGAGTCCTACTCCCACCGGGAGTAGGACTCCCCCCTCTTGCCTTGTTGGAGAAGGAAAGGGGAAGGGGGAAAGAGGAAAGGGCCCCCCCCCTTCCTTGTCCTATTCGGACTAGGGGGGAGGGGGTGTGCGGCCTGTCCTGGCCGGCCCTCCTCTTCTCCCTTAGGGCCCATGTAGGCCCATTAACCCCCGGGGGGTTCCGGTAACCCCCTGGTACTCCGGTAAAATCCCGATTTCACCCGGAATGATTCCGATATCCAAATATAGGCTTCCAATATATCAATCTTTATGTCTCGACCATTTCGAGACTCCTCGTCATGTCCGTGATCACATCCGCGACTCTGAACAACCTTCGGTACATCAAAAGACAAAAACCCTAATTACGATCGTCACTGAACTTTAAGCGTGCGGACCCTACGGGTTTGAGAACTATGTAGACATGACCGAGACACGTCTCCGGTCAATAACCAATAGCGTAACCTGGATGCTCTTATTGGCTCCTACATATTCTACTAAGATCTTTATCGTTCAGACCGCATAACAACATATGTTGTTCCCTTTGTCATCGGTATGTTACTTGCCCGAGATTCGATCATCGGTATCTCAATACCTAGTTCAATCTCGTTACCGGCAAGTCTCTTTACTCGTTCCGTAATACATCATGTTGGAAATATGCCCTAGAGGCAATAATAAATTGGTTATTATTATATTTCCTTGTTCATGATAATCGTTTATTATTCATGCTAGAATTGTATTGATAGGAAACTCAGATACATGTGTGGATACATAGACAACACCATGTCCCTAGTAAGCCTCTAGTTGACTAGCTCGTTGATCAATAGATGGTTACGGTTTCCTGACCATGGACATTGGATGTCGTTGATAACGGGATCACATCATTAGGAGAATGATGTGATGGACAAGACCAAATCCTAAGCCTAGCACAAGATCGTGTAGTTCATATGCTAAAGCTTTTCTAATGTCAAGTATCATTTCCTTAGACCATGAGATTGTGCAACTCCCGGATACCGTAGGAGTGCTTTGGGTGTGCCAAGCGTCACAACGTAACTGGGTAGCTATAAAGGTACACTACGGGTATCTCCGAAAGTGTCTGTTGGGTTGGCACGAATCGAGACTGGGATTTGTCACTCCGTGTAACGGAGAGGTATCTCTGGGCCCACTCAGTAGGACATCATCATAATGTGCATAATGTGACCAAGGAGTTGATCACGGGATGATGTGTTACGGAACGAGTAAAGAGACTGGCCGTTAATGAGATTGAACAAGGTATCGGGATACCGACGATTGAATCTCGGGCAAGTATCATACCGATGGACAAAGGGAATTGTATACGGGATTGATTGAATCCTTGACATCATGGTTCATCCGATGAGATCATCGTGGAGCATGTGGGAACCAACATGGGTATCCAGATCCCGCTGTTGGTTATTGACCGGAGAGTTATCTCGGCCATGTCTGCATGACTCCCGAGCCCGTAGGGTCTACACACTTAAGGATGACGCTAAGGTTATAGGGAAAGTATGTACGCGGTTACCGAATGTTGTTCGGAGTCCCGTATGAGATCCCGGATGTCACGAGGAGTTCCGGAATGGTCCGGAGGTAAAGATTGATATATAGGAAGTATGGTTTTGGCCACCGAAAGTGTTCCGGGCATCACCGGTAGTGTACCGGGACCACCGGAGGGGTCCGGGAGTCCACCAGGTGGGGCCACCAGCCCCGGAGGCCTACATGGGCCAATAATGGGAAGGGACCAGCCCCTAGGTGGGCTGGGGCGCCTCCCACCAAGGCCCAAGGCACCTCCAAGAGGGGAGGGGGCAAACCCTAGGGCAGATGGGCCCTAAGGCCCACCCCGGGTGCGCCTCCCCCTCTCCCCCTTGTGGCCGCCACCCTAGATGGGATCTAGGGCTGCCGCACCCCTTGGGGTGGAAACCCTAGGTGGGGGCGCAACCCTCCCTCTCCCCCTATATATAGTGGAGGCAAAGGGGCAGCCCAACACACGATTCGATCTCCCTGTTGGCGCAGCCCTACCCCTCTCCCTCCTCGTCTCTCGTAGTGCTTGGCGAAGCCCTGCTGGAGTCCTGCGCTCCTCCACCACCACCACGCCGTCGTGCTGCTGCTGGACGGAGTCTTCCCAACCTCTCCTTCTCCCCTTGATGGATCAAGGCGTGGGAGACGTCACCAGGCTGCACGTGTGTTGAACGCGGAGGCACTGTGGTCCGGCGCTTAGATCGGAATCAACCACGATCTGAATCGCTACGAGTACGACTCCTTCATCCGCGTTCTTGCAACGCTTCTGCTTAGCGATCTACAAGGGTATGTAGATGCACTCCCCTTCCCCTCGTTGCTAGATTACTTCATAGATTGATCTTGGTGATGCGTAGAAAATTTTAAATTTCTGCTATGATCCCCAACAGTGGTGTCAGAGCCAGGTCTATGCGTAGTTTCTATGCACGAGTAGAACACAAGTTGTTGTGGGTGTCGATTTTGTCAATTTACTTGTTGTTACTAGTCTTATCTTGATTCGGCGGCATCGTGGGATGAAGCGGCCCGGACCGACCTTACACGTACGCTTACGTGAGACTGGTTCTACTGACTGACATGCACTAGTTGCATAAGGTGGCTAGCGGGTGTCTGTCTTTCCCACTTTAGTCGGATCGGATTCGATGAAAAGGGTCCTTATGAAGGGTAAATAGAAATTGGCATATCACTTTGTGGTTTTGGCGTAGGTAAGAAACGTTCTTGCTAGAAACCTATAGCAGCCACGTAAAAACTTGCAAACAACAATTAGAGGACGTCTAACTTGTTTTTGCAGCATGTGCCGTGTAATGTGATATGGCCAAAAGGATGTGATGAATAATATATGTGATGTATGAGATTGATCATGTTCTTGTAATTGGAATCACGACTTGCATGTCGATGCGTATGACAACCGGCAGGAGCCATAGGAGTTGTCTTAATTTATTTATGACCTGCGTGTCAACATAAACGTCATGTAATTACTTTACTTTATAGCTAAAGCATTAGCCATAGTAGTAGAAGTAATAGATGACGAGACAACTTCATGAAGACACGATGATGGAGATCATGATGATGGAGATCATGGTGTCATGCCGGTGACGACGATGATCATGGCGCCCCGAAGATGGAGATCAAAAGGAGCAAAATGATATTGACCATATCATGTCACTATTTGATTGCATGTGATGTTTATCATGTTTTACATCTTATTTGCTTAGAACGACGGTAGCTTAAATAAGATGATCCCTCGCAATAATTTCAAGAAAGTGTTCCCCCTAAATGTGCACCGTTGCGAAGGTTCGTTGTTTAGAAGCACCACGTGATGATCGGGTGTGATAGATTCTAACGTTCGAATACAACGGGTGTAAGCCAGATTTACACACGCAATACACTTAGGTTGACTTGACGAGCCTAGCATGTACAGACATGGCCTCGGAACACGGAAGACCGAAAGGTCGAGCATGAGTCGTATAGAAGATACGATCAACATGAAGATGTTCACCGGTGTTGACTAGTCCGTCTCACGTGATGATCGGACACGGCCTAGTTGACTCGGATCATGTTTCACTTAGATGACTAGAGGGATGTCTATCTGAGTGGGAGTTCATTAAATAATTTGATTAGATGAACTTAATTATCATGAACATAGTCTAAATTGTCTTTGCAAATATGTTGTAGATAAATAGCTCACGTTGTAGCTCCCTGTTTCAATACGTTCCTAGAGAAAGACCAAGTTGAAAGATATTGTAAGCAATGATGCGGACTGGGTCCGTAGTCCGAGGAGTGTCCTCACTGCTACACAGAAGGCTTACGTCTTTGATGCACCGCTCGATGTGCAAACCCCTACAACGTCGTCTGTGGATGTTGTGAACACCTGACAGACACATCCTGATGACTACTTGATAGTTTAGTGCACCATACTTTACGGCTTAGAATCGGGATTCCAATGACGTTTTGAACGCCATAAGACATATGAGATGTTCCAAGAGCTGAAATTGGGATTTCAGGCTCATGCCCGTGTTGAGAGGTATGAGACCTCTGACAAGTTCTTTTGCCAACAAGATGGAGGAGAATAGCTCAACTAGTGAGCATGTGCTCAGAATGTCTGGGTGCTACAATCACTTAAATCAAGTGGGAGTTAAACTTCCAGATAAGATAGTGATTGATAGAGTTCTCTAGCCACTATCACTAAGCTACTAGATCTTCGTGATGAACTATGACATGCAAGGGATGGAGTTGATCCCGAAGCTGTTCGCGGTGCTTAAGACCGCAAAAGGTAGAAATCAAGAAGGAGCATCAAGTGTTGATGGTTTAACAAGACCACTGGTTTCAAGAAGGGCAAGGGCTAGAAGGGAAACTTCATGGATGGCAAACCAGTTGCCGCTCCAGTGAAGGAACCCAAGGTTGAACCCAAACCCGAGACTAAGTGCTTCTATTGTAAGGGGAACGGTCACTGGTAGCGGAATTACCCCAAATGCATGGTAGATAAGAAGGCTGGCAACTTCAACAAAGTATATACGTGTTATTAATGTGTACCTCACTAGTACTCCTGGTAGCACCTGGGTATTGGATACCGGTTCAGTTACTATTATTGGTGACTTGAAGCAAAAGCTACGGACTAAACGGAGACTGGCTAAGGGCGAGGTGACGATGTGTGTTGGAAGTGTTTCCAAAGTTGATGAGATCACCATCGCACGCTCCATCTGCCTTCGGGATTAGTATTGAACCTAGATAAATGTTATCAGGTGTCTACGTTGAGCATGAATATGATTAGATCATGTTCATTGCAATACGGTTATTCATTTAAGTTAGAGAATAATGGTTATTCTGTTTACATGAATAATACCTTTCATGGTCATGCACCCTATGTGAATGGTTCATTGAATCTCGGTCGTGGTAATACACATGTTCACGCCAAAAGATGTAGAGTTAATAATGATAGTACCACTTTCTTGTGGCACTGCCGCTTAGGTCATATTGGCATAAGATGCATGAAGAAACTCCATGTCGATGGATGTTTGGAGTCACTTGATTTTGAATCGCTTGACACATGCGAGCCATGCCTCATGGGCAGGATGACTAAGACCCCGTTTTCAGGTACAATGAAACGGGCAAGTGACTTGTTGGAAATCATACATGCTGATGCGTGTGATCCAATGAGAATTGAAGCGTGCGGTGGATATCGCTATTTTCTCATCTTCACTGACGATTTGAGTAGATATAGGTATATTTACTTAATGAAGCACAAGTCTGAAACGTTTGAAAAGTTCAAGCGATTTCAGAGTGAAGTTAAGAACCATCATAACAAGAAGATCAAATTCCTACGATCTGATCGATGAGATTCTGAGTTATGAGTTTGGCAATCACTTAAGACATTGTGGAATTGTTTCACAGTTGAAGCCACCTGGAACACCACTAGGGTAATGGTGTGTCCGGACGTCGTAATCGAACCCTATGAGATATGGTGCGATCTATGATGTCTCTTACCGATCTACCGTTTTCATTTTGAGGTTATGCGTTAGAGACAGCTGCATTCACTTTAGATAGGACACCATCTAAGTCCGTTGAGACGACGTCATATGAACATTGGTTTGGCAAGAAACCAAAGTTGTCGTTTCTTAATGTTTGGGGCTGCGATGCTTAAGGCTTCAGCCGGAGAAGCTCGAACCCAAAAGCGGACAAACACATCTTCATAGGATACCCAAAGGTGACAGTTGGGTATACCTTCTATCTCAGATCCGAGGGCAAATTGTTTGTCGCTAAGAACGGGTCCTTTCTCGAGAAGGAGTTTCTCTCGAAAGAATTGAGTGGGAGGAAGATAGAACTTGATGAGGTTGTCGAACCTTTATTTCAACTAGAGAATGATGCAACACAGAAAGATGTTTTCTGTGGCACCTACGTCTGTTGAATAGGAAGTTAATGATAGTGATCATGAAGCTTCGGATCAAGTTGCTATCGAACCTCGTAGGTCGACAAGGATATGTACTACTCCTGAGTGGTACGGTAATCCTGTCTTAGATATCATGTTGTTAGACAACAATGAACCTACGAGCTATGGAGAAGCGATGGTGGGCCCGTATTCCGACAAATGGTTAGAAGCCATGAAATCCGAGATAGGATCCATGTATCAGAACAAAGTATGGACTTTGGTGGACTTGCCCGATGATCGGCAAGCCATTGAGATAAATGGATCTTTAAGAAGAAGACGGACGTGGGCGGTAATGTTACCGTCTATGAAGCTCGACTTGTGGGAAAGAGTCTTTTCACAAGTTCAAGGAGTTGACTACGATGAGAATTTCTCACCCGTAGCGATGCTTAAGTCCGTCGGAATCATGTTAGCATTAGCTGTATTTTTCGATTGTGAAATCTTACAGATGGATGTCAAAACAAGTTTTCTTACCAGTTTTCGTAAGAAAAGCTGTATGTGATACAATAAAAGGTTTTGTCGACCCTAAGGATGCTAAAAGGGGACTAGAGCAAGCATCTCGGATTCAGAATACATGCTTTGATAGAGTGATCAAAGCTTTTAGGTTTATACAATGTTTGCTAGAAACTTGTATTTACAAGAAAGTGAGTGGGAGCACTACAACATTTCTGATAAGTATATGTGGATGACATATTGTTGATCCGAAATAATGTAGAATTTCTGGAAAGCATAAACGGTTGTTTGAAGAGTGTTTTTCAAAGGAAGACCTGGATAAAGCTGCTTACATGTTGGGCATCAAGATCTATAGAGATAGATCAAGACGCCTGATGATACTTTCAAAGAACGCACACCTTGACATGTTTTTGAAGGAGTTCAAAATAGATCAGTCAAAGAAGGGGTTCTTACCTGAGTTGTAAGGTGTGAAGTTGAGTAAGACTCAAAGATTGACCACGGCAGAAGAAAGAGGAAGGACGAAGGTCGTCCCCTATGCTTTGTCATAGGCTCTATACGGTATGCCATGCTGAGTACCGCACCTGATGTGTGCCTTGCCACATGTCTGGCAAGAGGGTACAAAGGTGATCTAGGACTGGATCACCAGATAGCGGTCAAAATTATCCTTAGAGGAATAAGGAAATGTTTCTCGGTTATGGAGGTGATAAAGAGTTCGACATAAAGAGTTACGTCGATGCAAGCTTAACACCTATCCGGATAGCTCTGAGTAGAGATACCGGATACGTATAATGGAGCAACAATTTGGAATAGCTCCAAGTGGAACGTGGTAGCAGCATCTACGATATGACATAAAGTTTTGCGAAATACATAGGGATCTGAATATGGCAAGACCCGTTGACTACAACCTCTCTCACAAGCATAACATGATCAAACCCAGAACTCTTTGAGTGTTTATCACATAGTGATGTGAACTAGATCATTGAGTCTAGTAGACTCTTGGATGTTGGTCACATGGCGATGTGACCTGTGAGTGTTAATCACATGGCGATGTGAACTAGATTATTGACTCTAGTGCAAGTGGGAGACTGTTGGAAATATGCCCTAGAGGCAATAATAAATTGGTTATTATTATATTTCCTTGTTCATGATAATCGTTTATTATCCATGCTAGAATTGTATTGATAGGAAACTCAGATACATGTGTGGATACATAGACAACACCATGTCCCTAGTAAGCCTCTAGTTGACTAGCTCGTTGATCAATAGATGGTTACGGTTTCCTGACCATGGACATTGGATGTCGTTGATAACGGGATCACATCATTAGGAGAATGATGTGATGGACAAGACCCAATCCTAAGCCTAGCACAAGATCGTGTAGTTCGTATGCTAAAGCTTTTCTAATGTCAAGTATCATTTCCTTAGACCATGAGATTGTGCAACTCCCGGATACCATAGGAGTGCTTTGGGTGTGCCAAACGTCACAACGTAACTGGGTGGCTATAAAGGTACACTACGGGTATCTCCGAAAGTGTCTGTTGGGTTGGCACGAATCGAGACTGGGATTTGTCACTCCGTGTAACGGAGAGGTATCTCTGGGCCCACTCGGTAGGACATCATCATAATGTGCACAATGTGACCAAGGAGTTGATCACGGGATGATGTGTTACGGAACGAGTAAAGAGACTTGCCGGTAACGAGATTGAACAAGGTATCGGGATACCGACGATCGAATCTCGGGCAAGTATCGTACCGATAGACAAAGGGAATTGTATACGGGATTGATTGAATCCTTGACATCGTGGTTCATCCGATGAGATCATCGTGGAGCATGTGGGAACCAACATGGGTATCCAGATCCCGTTGTTGGTTATTGACCGGAGAGTTGTCTCGGCCATGTCTGCATGACTCCCGAGCCCGTAGGGTCTACACACTTAAGGTTCGATGACGCTAGGGTTATAGGGAAAGTATGTACGCGTTTACCGAATGTTGTTCGGAGTCCCGGATGAGATCCCGGACGTCACGAGGAGTTCCGGAATGGTCCGGAGGTAAAGATTGATATATAGGAAGTATGGTTTTGGCCACCGGAAGTGTTCCGGGCATCACCGGTAGTGTACCGGGACCACCGGAGGGGTCCGGGGGTCCACCAGGTGGGGCCACCAGCCCCGGAGGCCTACATGGGCCAATAGTGGGAAGGGACCAGTCCCTAGGTGGGCCGGGGCGCCTCCCACCAAGGCCCAAGGCTCCTCCAAGAGGGGAGGGGGGCAAACCCTAGGGCAGATGGGCCCTAAGGCCCACCCCAGGTGCGCCTCCCCCTCTCCCCCTTGTGGCCGCCATCCTAGATGGGATCTAGGGCTGCCGCACCCCTTGGGGTGGAAACCCTAGGTGGGGGCGCAGCCCTCCCTCTCCCCCTATATATAGTGGAGGCAAAGGGGCAGCCCAACACATGATTTGATCTCCCTGTTGGCACAGCCCTACCCCTCTCCCTCCTCGTCTCTCGTAGTGCTTGGCGAAGCCCTGCTAGAGTCCCGCGCTCCTCCACCACCACCACGCCGTCGTGCTGCTGCTGGACGGAGTCTTTCCAACCTCTCCTTATCCCCTTGCTGGATCAAGGCGTGGGAGACGTCACCGGGCTGCACGTGTGTTGAACGCGGAGGCGCCGTGGTTCGGCGCTTAGATCGGAATCAACCGCGATCTGAATCGCTACGAGTACGACTCCTTCATCTGCATTCTTGCAACGCTTCCGCTTAGCGATCTACAAGGGTATGTAGATGCACTCCCCTTCCCCTCATTGCTAGATTACTCCATAGATTAATCGTGGTGATGCGTAGAAAATTTTAAATTTCTGCTACGATCCCCAACACATCATCCCACAACTAACTTATTAGTTGCAATGCTTGCAAGGCTTGAGTGATGTGTATTACCGAGAGGGCCCAGAGATACCTCTCCGACAACCGGAGTGACAAATCCTAATCTCGAAATACACCAACCCAACAAGTACCTTCGGAGACACCTGTAGAGCACCTTTATAATCACCCAGTTATGTTGTGACGTTTGGTAGCACACAAAGTGTTCCTCCGGTAAACGGGAGTTGCATAATCTCATAGTTATAGGAACATGTATAAGTTATGAAGAAAGCAATAGCAACAAACTAAACGATCAAGTGCTAAGCTAACGGAATGGGTCAAGTTAATCACATCATTCTCCTAATGATGTGATCCCATTAATCAAATGACAACTCATGTCTATGGTTAGGAAACATAACCATCTTTGATCAACGAGCTAGTCAAGTAGAGGCATACTAGTGACACTCTGTTTGTCTATGTATTCACACATGTATTATGTTTCCGGTTAATACAATTCTAGCATGAATAATAAACATTTATCATGATATAAGGAAATAAATAATAACTTTATTATTGCCTCTAGGTCATATTTCCTTCAGTCTCCCACTTGCACTAGAGTCAATAATCTAGATTACACAATAATGATTCTAACACCCGTGGAGCCTTGGTGCTGATCATGTTTTACTCATGGAAGAGGCTTAGTCAGCGGGTCTGCAACATTCAGATCTGTATGTATCTTGCAAATTTCTGTGTCTCCCACTTGGACTAAATCCCGAATGTAATTGAAGCGTCTCTTGATGTGCTTGATTCTCTTGTGAAATCTTGATTCCTTCGCCAAGGCAATTGCACCAGTATTGTCACAAAAGATTTTCATTGGACCCGATGCACTAGGTATGACACCTAGATCGGATATGAACTCCTTCATCCAGACTCCTTCATTTGCTGCTTCCGAAGCAGCTATGTACTCCGCTTCACATGTAGATCCCGCCACGACGCTTTGTTTAGAACTGCACCAACTGACAGCTCCATCGTTCAATGTAAACACGTATTCGGTTTGCGATTTAGAATCGTCTGGATCAGTGTCAAAGCTTGCATCTACGTAACCATTTACGATGAGCTCTTTGTCACCTCCATATACGAGAAACGTATCCTTAGTCCTTTTCAGGTACTTCAGGATGTTCTTGACCGCTGTCCAGTGATCCACTCCTGGATTACTTTGGTACCTCCCTGCTAGACTTATAGCAAGGCACACATCAGGTCTGGTACACAGCATTGCATACATGATAGAGCCTATGGCTGAAGTTTCATGATCATTATCATTAGCTTCCTCACTAATTGGTGTAGGTGTCACAGAAACCGGTTTCTGTGATGTACTACTTTCCAATAAGGGAGAAGGTACAATTACCTCATCAAGTTCTACTTTCCTCCCACTCACTTCTTTCAAGAGAAACTCCTTCTCTAGAAAGGATCCATTCTTAGCAACGAATGTCTTGCCTTCGGATATGTGATAGAAGGTGTACCCAACAGTCTCCTTTGGGTATCCTATGAAGACACATTTCTCTGATTTGGGTTCGAGCTTATCAGGTTGAAGCTTTTTCACAAAAGCATCGCAGCCCCAAACTTTCAGAAACGACAACTTTGGATTCTTGCCAAACCACAGTTCATAAGGCGTCGTCTCAACGGATTTCGATGATGCCCTATTTAACGTGAATGCAACCGTCTCTAAAGCATAACCCCAAAACGATAGCGGTAAATCAGTAAGAGACATTATAGATCGCACCATATCTAATAAAGTACGATTACGACATTCGGACACACCATTACGCTGTGGTGTTCCGAGTGGCGTTAGTTGCAAAACTATTCCGCATTGTTTCAAATGTAGACCAAACTCGTAACTCAAATATTCTCCTCCACGATCAGATCGTAGAAACTTTATTTTCTTGTTACGATGATTTTCAACTTCACTCTGAAATTCTTTGAACTTTTCAAATGTTTCAGACTTATGTTTTCATTGAGTAGATATACCCATATCTGCTTAAATCATCTGTGAAGGTGAGAAAATAACGATATCCGCCATGAGCCTCAACATTCATCGGACCACATACATCTCTATGTATGACTTCTAACAAATCTGTTGCTCTCTCCATAGTACCGGAGAACGACGTTTTAGTCATCTTGCCCATGAGACACGGTTCGCAAGTACCAAGTGATTCATAATCAAGTGATTCCAAAAGTCCATCAGTATGGAGTTTCTTCGTGCGCTTTACACCGATATGACCTAAACGACAGTGCCACAAATAAGTTGCACTATCATTATCAACTCTGCATCTTTTGGCTTCAACATTATGAATATGTGTATCACTACTATCGAGATTCATCAAAAATAGACCACTCTTCAAGGGTGCATGACCATAAAAGATATTACTCATATAAATAGAACAAGCATTATTCTCTGATTTAAACGAATAATTGTCTCGCATCAAACAAGATCCAGATATAATGTTCATGCTCAACGCTGGCACCAAATAACAATTATTTAGGTCTAATACTAATCCTAAAGGTAGATGTAGAGGTAGTGTGCCGACTGTGATCACATCGACTTTGGAACCATTTCCCACGCGCATCGTCACCTCATCCTTCGCCAGTGTTCGCTTAATCCGTAGTCCCTGTTTCGAGTTGCAAATAT
This sequence comes from Triticum aestivum, assembly GCF_018294505.1. Classification (NCBI taxonomy): domain Eukaryota; kingdom Viridiplantae; phylum Streptophyta; class Magnoliopsida; order Poales; family Poaceae; genus Triticum; species Triticum aestivum. The sequence continues at coordinate 511,164,531 of NC_057806.1, read as the reverse complement.
TAGCAACAGAACCGGTATCAAATACCCAGGTGCTACTGCGAGCTCTAGTAAGGTACACATCAATAACATATATATCACATATACCTTTGTTCACCTTGCCATCCTTCTTATCCGCCAAATACTTGGGGCAGTTCCGCTTCCAGTGTCCAGTCTGCTTGTAGTAGAAGCACTCAGTTTCAGGCTTAGGTCCAGATTTGGGTTTCTTCTCCTAAGAAGCAACTTGCTTGATGTTCTTCTTGAAGTTCCCCTTCTTCTTCCCTTTGCCTTTTTTCTTGAAACTGGCGGTCTTGTTGACCATCAACACTTGATGCTCCTTCTTGATTTCTACCTCCGCAGCCTTTAGCATTGCGAAGAGCTCGGGAATCGTCTTATCCATCCCTTGCATGTTATAGTTCATCATGAAGCTCTTGTAGCTTGGTGGCAGTGATTGAAGAACTCTGTCAATGACACTATCAACAGGAAGATTTACTCCCAGTTGAGTCCAGTGATTATGATACCCAGACATTTTGAGTATATGTTCACTGACAGAACTATTCTCCTCCATCTTGCAGCTATAGAACTTATTGGAGACTTCATATCTCTCAATCCGGGCATTTGCTTGAAATATTAACTTCAACTCCTGGAACATCTCATATGCTCCATGACGTTCAAAACGTCGTTGAAATCCCGAGTCTAAGCCATAAAGCATGGCACACTGAACTATCGAGTAGTCATCAGCTTTGCTCTGCCAGACTTTCATAACATCTGGTGTTGCTCCAGCAGCAGGCCTAGCACCCAGCGGTGCTTCCAGGACGTAATTCTTTTGTGCAGCAATGAGGATAATCCTCAAGTTACGGACCCAGTCCGTGTAATTGCTACCATCATCTTTCAACTTTGCTTTCTCAAGGAACGCATTAAAATTCAATGGAACAACAACACGGGCCATCTATCTACAATCAAACATAGACAAGCAAGATACTATCAGGTACTAAGTTCATGATAAATTTAAGTTCAATTAATCATATTACTTAAGAACACCCACTTAGAAAGACATCCCTCTAATCTTCTAAGTGATCACGTGATCCAAATCAACTAAACCATAACCGATCATCACGTGAAATGGAGTAGCTTTCAATGGTGAACATCAATATGTTGATCATATCTACTATATGATTCACGCTCGACCTTTCGGTCTCAGTGTTCCGAGGCCATATCTGCATATGCTAGGCTCGTCAAGTTTAACTTGAGTATTCTGCGTGTGCAAAACTGGCTTGCACCCGTTGTAGATGGACGTAGAGCTTATGACACCCGATCATCACGTGGTGTCTGGGCACGACGCACTTTGGCAATGGTGCATACTCAGGGAGAACACTTTTATCTTAAAATTTAGTGAGAGATCATCTTATAATGCTACCGTCAATCAAAGCAAGATAAGATGCATAAAAGATAAACATCACATGCAATCAATATAAGTGATATGATATGGCCATCATCATCTTGTGCTTGTGATCTCCATCTCCGAAGTACCGTCATGATCACCATCGTCACCGGCGCGACACCTTGATCTCCATCGTAGCATCATTGTCGTCTCACCAATCTTATGCTTCCACGACTATCGCTACCGCTTAGTGATAAAGTAAAGCATTATAGCACGATTGCATTGCATACAATAAAGCGACAACCATATGGCTCCTGCCAGTTGCCGATAACTCGATTACAAAACATGATCATCTCATACAGTAAAATTTAGCATCATGTCTTGACCATATCACATCACAACATGCCCTGCAAAAACAAGTTAGACGTCCTCTACTTTGTTGTTGCAAGTTTTACATGGCTGCTACAGGCTTAGCAAGAACCGTTCTTACCTACGCATCAAAACCACAATGATAGTTTGTCAAGTTGGTGATGTTTTAACCTTCGCTAGGACCGGGCGTAGCCATACTCGATTCAACTAAAGTTGGAGAAACTGACACCCGCCAGCCACCTGTGTGCAAAGCATGTCGGTAGAACCAGTCTCGCGTAAGCGTACGCGTAATGTCGGTCCGGGCCGCTTCATCCAACAATACCGCCGAACCAAAGTATGACATGCTGGTAAGCAGTATGACTTATATCGCCCACAACTCACTTGTGTTCTACTCGTGCATATAACATCAACGCATAAAACCTGGCTCGGATGCCACTGTTGGGGAACGTAGTAATTTAAAAAAAATTCCTATGCACATGCAAGATCATGGTGATGCATAGCAACGAGAGGGGAGAGTGTTGTCTATGTACCCTCGTAGACCGGCAACGGAAGCGTTGACACAACATAGGGGAAGTAGTCGTATGTCTTCCCGATCCGACCGATCCAAGTACCGAACGTACGGCACCTCCGAGTTCTGCACACGTTCAACTCGGTGATGTCCCTCGAGCTCCGATCCAGCCAAGTGTTGAGGGAGAGTTTCGTCAGCATGACGGCGTGATGACGGTGATGATGTTCTACCGACGCAGGGCTTCGCCTAGGCACCGCTACGATATGACCGAGGTGGAATATGGTGGAAGGGGGCACCGCACACGGCTAAGGAACGATCACGAAGATCAACTTGTGTGTCATGGGGTGCCCCCTGCCCCCGTATATAAAGGAGGGAGGGGGAAGGTGCGGCTGGCCCCTAGGGGTGCGCCTGGAGGAGTCCTACTCCCACCGGGAGTAGGACTCCCCCCTCTTGCCTTGTTGGAGAAGGAAAGGGGAAGGGGGAAAGAGGAAAGGGGGGCGCCCCCCCCTTCCTTGTCCTATTCAGACTAGGGGGGAGGGGTGCGCGTCCTGTCCTGGCCGGCCCTCCTCTTCTCCCTTAGGGCCCATGTAGGCCCATTAACCCCCGGGGGGGTTCCGGTAACCCCCCGGTACTCCGGTAAAATCCTGATTTCACCCGGAATGATTCCGATATCCAAATATAGGCTTCCAATATATCAATCTTTATGTCTCGACCATTTCGAGACTCCTCGTCATGTCCATGATCACATCCGGGACTCCGAACAACCTTCGGTACATCAAAAGACAAAATCCCTAATTACGATTGTCGGTGTCAAAACCGGTGGATCTCGGGTAGGGGGTCCCGAACTATGCATCTAGGCCGGATGGTAACAGGAGGCAAGGGACACAAAGTTTTACTCAGGTTCGGGCCCTCTCGATGGAGGTAAAACCCTACGTCCTGCTTGATTAATATTGATGATATGGGTAGGACAAGAGTAGATTTACCACGAGATCAGAGAGGCTAAACCCTAGAAGCTAGCCTATGGTATGATTGTGTTTGAATATGATGTCCTACGGACTAAAACCCTCCGGTTTATATAGACACCGGATAGGGTTAGGGTTACATAGAGTCAGTTACAATGGTAGGAGATCTACATATCTGTATCGCCAAGCTTGCCTTCCACGCCAAGGAAAGTCCCTTCCGGACACGGGACAAAGTCTTCAATCTTGTATCGTCATAGTCCAGGAGTCCGGCTGAAGGTATAGTCCGGCCATCCGAACACCCCCTAATCCAGGACTCCCTCAGTAGCCCCTGAACCAGGCTTCAATGACGACGAGTCCGGCGCGCATATTGTCTTCGGCATTGCAAGGCGGGTTCCTCCTCCAAGTACTTCATAGAAGATTTTGAACACAAAGATAGTGTCCGGTTCTGATATTTGCACAAATCTAATCTGCTGACGTATTCCGTAGTGTGACATCACACCACAGCCAAGCTTTTATTCGAACCGTTTTACTGTCCCATCTCAACGTGTTATGCGAGGCGGTTTCCTTGGCACGTCTTGTTAAAGCAGAGATCGTGTCCCCTTATTCCGGGATTCTCATCAATACGGGCGTGGGTAACCCAACCGCGCCATTGATTACGGCGCTTGGGAGATAAGCGAGTTTTACCAGGCTGGTGGGGACGCATAGTCGCGTCCACCCATATAAGGGGATAAGGATCCATCTTTTCACCTACGCCTTCTTCCTCCTTTGCCTATCCATTTTCGCGCACTCGAGCTCCAGCACCCAAGTCCGCACTCCCCACCTCAACCTTCTCCAGCCATGTCCGGAGCGGGAGGCAAGTGGATGGTCTCCTCCGTCACGGAGGGACACATCAAAAAACTGAGGAAGGCCGGATACTTGTCTAACGACATCGCGTACCGGCTTCCTGAAAAGGGGCAGCTCATCCCCACCCCTAGGCCCCATGAGAGGGTGGTGTTCCTCCCCCATTTCCTCCGCAGACTGGGCTTCCCTCTTCACCCATTTGTCCGGGGGCTCATGTTCTACTATGGCCTGGATTTCCACGATCTGGCCCCGAACTTTGTCCTCAACATCTCGGCGTTTATCGTCGTGTGCGAGGCTTTCCTCCGCATCCGCCCCCATTTTGGCCTATGACTCAAGACTTTCAATGTCAAGCCGAAGGTGGTGCGCGGCAACCAGGCGGAGTGCGGAGGCGCCATGGTGGGCAAGATGGCCAACGTCTTATGGCTCGAGGGCTCCTTTGTGGAGACCCTAAAGGGGTGGCAATCGGGGTGGTTTTACATCACCGAGCCGCGCGACCCCGAATGGGTCACAGCCCCCGAGTTTCGATCCGGACCCCCTACGCGGCTCACCTCCTAGAAGGAGACGGGCCTGTCGTGCGGTAAAAAAGGAGAGCTGACCGGACTCCAATCATGCGTCCAAACCCTGGTGAACAAGAAGCTCAAACTTGTCAACGTAGTCCAGGTTATGCTCATCCGCCTGATCCTCCCGTGCCAACAACGGGCTTTCAACCTGTGGGAGTTCGACCCAGCGTGGCACCAGACTCTGAGCAGGCTCTTCGACACGACGTACGAAGATGCCTGGAAGGTGCTTTTCAAGGGCGCCGAGGCCCCCGCATCCGCTACCGAGGATCGCGGATTTAGTACACAGCATCACGCTCTTGTGGTAAGTTGTTTTTTCCTTTTACAGGGTATCAGTTTTTCATAGTTTGACTCCATGCGGGATCTAAGCTCCCTTACATTTGACAGGATTGGCAGGTGACGTCCGGACAGATCAACTATCCGGCTCCTTTGCCCGAAGGCCCAGCGGACGCTCGCTTGGCGAAGCTGCTGGTTCCGGCACCCTATGTGGTGCCGGAGAAGAAGGCCGCGAAAAAGGCCACGGGGACTCGAAAGAGTGCCCGGCGCCAGGAGGTGTCGGATCCATCATCCGACGGTTCCGAGGCGCACTCCTCCCATGAAGATGAGGAGGAAGAAGAGACCTCTCCCCCTCCAGCGGGGGAAGGGAAGAAAAGGAAGGTCGCCCTCTCTGGGGAGGCCGGAGGGTCCAAGAAGGGGAGAACCCTTCCTTCGGACTACTCCACCGACGCCGACGACGGTGGAGAAGAGTGGCCGACCAGGGCCAAGCCCCTGGCGAAATCGTAAGTATCCGGATACCAGAGTAGTTCATAGTATTCGTTTATTGCACAGCTTTCCCTTATGTCGAATATGTTTATGCAGCCCACCCAAAGACCGGCCTGACGCATCGTCGAGCGGCTCACTGGACTCGTCGGATGTGAACTCGCTTCCGACGGCTTCCTCCCCCCGCCCTACGGACGACACCGAAGTGTTGTCCCAAGAGGTTCCAAGCCAGGAGGAGGTGGTCCTGGAGGTGCCGCAAGGCGACCTCCCGGACTCCAGGAGTAAAGGGGATGAAACCCCCCAGGGCTCCAAGTCCGGCTCTAGGCCGGACACTGCTCCGAAATCTTCAAAGGTTCCAGAGTCCGGCGGGGGACCTCCTTCCAAGAGGAGCAAACCCACCGTGCCGGTGACCCCCTTACAACCGGAGGCGCCGGACAATCTGCTGGAGGCGCTCCAAGGCGCCTCCATCGACGAGGGGCACCGCACCATTATGAGTGCGGTGGTCCAGAAGGTTCAGTCCGCCAAGAGCAAGCTGAGTGAAGCTTGTACTAGCCTTTTAACAGGCTTTGAGGTAAGTAAAGAATGTGTAAATAATATTACCGCATAGACAGTAGCCCCTGATGCTCTATTTGGCGTTCAGGAAGAAAAGTCGAATAGAGGATCAAATAAAATTCATAGGAGTCTAACAAAAAAGGAGTCAATATGCGTATGCAGGCTTCTCTGCTTGTGTCCGCCGCACTGACTGGGAAGTGGACACGCTAAAGCAGAACCTCGAGCGGTCCGAGCAAGAGCTCGGGCATGCCAAGAAGCAGCTCGAGGACAATGAAGGTAAGAAATACCTTGTTTAAATATATATGAAAAGGTGCAATTGCAAAAAATGACAGGAATATCATGGCTATTGTAGGGGCCACGTCTGAGGTGGCGACCCTTAAGCAGGCGCTGCTCGAAGCCGAGAAGACGGCGGCCACGGAGCGCACCGAGCAGGAGAAGTATGAGGCCGAGGTTGGCAAGGTGCGGCAAGAGCTCCAGGCTCTCATGGAAAACATGAGAGTTTGGAGCTTGACTCAAAGACGCGAGCGTCTGAGCTCGCGGTGGCTATTGAAAATGCCAAGTCTGCCAAGGTCGAATCCCAGAAGACCCTCCAGGAGTTGGATGAGGTGAAGAAGATAGCGGTGGGTAAGGCATTCTTTATGCAAAGCAAACACATAAACGTGAGTTACTTGTTACTTACCCGAATCCGGAGCTCTCCAGGAGCGTTCGCAGATCTTCCCCGGAGTGTGTCCGATGCCGCCGCATTCTATCAAGCTGAGGAGGGCAGCTCGATAGAGAAGGTGCTCTGGTCTCAGTATGCTGAGGCCGGACACCCCGTGCCCCTAAGCGACCAGCTGAAGCAACTGGTCGAGCTCCACAAGGCGGCCGAACAGGCCATGAAGGGCCTCATAGTTCGCCTGTGGCCTAGAGGGGCTCCGTCTGGGAGCTATTTTGGGCTGGTGCGGCGGCTGGTGGAGGCCTGTCCAAGGCTCAAAGTCATCAAGCGCTCTGTGTGCATTGAAGGTGCCCGTAGGGCCCTTGCCCGTGCTAAGGTGCACTGGGGCAAGCTGGATGCTGAGAAGCTTGTGAAGGACGGGCCACCGGCGGGGAAAGAGCATCGCAAGCCCGAAAATTATTATAAGGATGTTCTGAAGGGTGCCTGCCTTGTGGCGGATGAATGTTCCAGAGATGTAATTTTGGAGTAAAACTCGCTCGTTTTGTCCTGTGCGCTGAAAACTTGTTCATATGCGCTAAGCAATGCTGTTTGAATTTAAAATATTACCTTCTGTGCGGCTGTTTATCAATTCTGAGAGATGGTAAGTTGTCGGCTTCTGCCCCCGTGCCGCTAGTGCTGGGGTGTTCGGGGATAAACCTGAGCGCTCTTTTTCCCATGTTTGGGTCCTTCGAGGGAGGCGCTCAGCCCAACGAACAAGGCAATCTGACTATAATGCGTGAACACTCTCACTTAGCCATAGAATTCTATAATTTTAAATTTTGGCGAAGCCCCTGGTATTCGGAAGACCGAGTTCGGGGCGCTATCCACGCCTTGGCCGGACAGAGTCGGCTCCTCGCTCTAAGCGGCATAAGTCGTTAACGACTCAAAAAACCTTTCGAACAGCGACCAGCTCTCGCTTCATCATGACAGTCAGTTTTAGCTTTCTACACTGAGGTGCTCGACCCAGCTCAACTGGGGCACAATCGCAGTGGTTCTCCTAGTGCTACCTTAGCCAATATAGCGGAATGTAAGGCACCAAAACATAGGAACCGGGCAAACCCAACTATTGACCCAAGACATGATTTGGAGCCGATGCATATAATGCTATAAGTTCGGGGTGCCGCACTTGTTAAAGTGTTCAGATTTCTCACACCATATTGAGGGGTACTAAAGCCCCTGGCGTATTTAGGCCGTACCAAAGTGTACGGGTGCAATATGTCATTAAGGAACATATATTAAAAAAGAGTAATGCAAAAATAGACAGAAACTATGCATTGTTTATTAAAGAGGGTTGCGATCAAAGCAGAACGATACAGTTAATGCGATAAGCAAAAGGTTGGACTATGTAACATGTCCGTTCCAGGGGCAAGCTGCCGAATAGTATGCGAAATAGGTATACTGCTCGTGATAGAGACCACCTGGGAGTTCCGTAATGCGGCGTGGCTTGTCTGCTTCCCTGGTTCTTGCATCGTTTGTGCGGCAATTGAACTGCCAAACAGGCCTTCCGAAGAGTGGAATCCTGAAAGTAAGAGAAAATTAAAAAATTGGCAGCCCCTGGTACGGTTTAAGCCGTGTTTCGGGCGTGCCGTGATGGTGCCCCTCCCCCTATACCCATGGTATTTCTAGAGCGTAGTTATATACGCGAAGTACTGGTGTCGCATTTTTGCGAGGGCTGGGGTTGGGGCCGCATTGCTACGCCTACTCGGATCATGCCAGGCGGTCTTGTTGTAGGTTACTCCGGGCGCGCTTGACGGTGTCTGGTCGTTTAATGGCCGGACTAGAGAACTGCCTGGAGAGGCTGCTTTGTACTTCCGCTGCAAGGGTCGCCGTGTGCTCCTCCGTTCGGAGGGAGCGTTCGGTGTTTCCATTGACCGTAATTACTCCTCGAGGGCCTGACATCTTGAGCTTAAGGTATGCGTAGTGCGGTACCGCGTTGAACTTGGCGAATGTGGTTCACCCGAGCAGTGCGTGATAGCCACTGTGGAATGGGACTATGTCGAAGATTAACTCCTCGCTTCGGAAATTATCCGGAGATCCGAAGACCACTTCAAGTGTCACTGAGCCTGTACAGTTGGCCTCTACACCTGGTATTACGCCTTTAAAGGTCGTTTTGGTGGGCTTAATCCTCAAGGTATCTATGCCCATTTTCCGCACTGTATCCTGGTAAAGCAGGTTCAGGCTACTGCCGCCGTCCATAAGGACTCTAGTGAGATGAAATCCGTCAATAATTGGGTCTAGAACCAATGCGGCGAATCCGCCATGACGGATGCTAGTGGGGTGGTCCCTTCGATCAAAGGTGATCGGGCAGGAGGACCATGGGTTGAACTTTGGGGCGACTGGCTCTACCGTGTATACGTCCCTTAACGCGCGCTTCCGCTCCCTCTTGGGGACGTGGGTTGCGTATATCATGTTCACCATCCGCACTTGTGGGGGAAAACCCTTCTGTCCACTGTTATTCAGCGGCCGGGGCTCTTCGTCGTCATCGCTATGCAGCCCCTTGTCTTTGTTTTCGGCATTTAACTTGTCTGCCTGCTTGAACACCCAACAATCCCTGTTGGTGTGATTGGCCGGCTTTTCGGGGGTGCCATGTATCTGGCACAAGCGGTCGAGTATTCGGTCCAAACTGGACGCCCCCCTAGGATTCCTTTTGAATGGCTTTTTCCGCTGACCGGATTTAGAGCCTCTGAATCAGGCATTAACTGCCGTATCCTTAGCATTGTCGCCGTTAATGCGGCGCTTCTGCTTGTTGCGACGCGACCTGCCACTATTGTCCCTAGTATCCAAATTACCCGGGTTCTTGGTCATATTGTTGCTATGAGCAAGCCAGCTGTCTTCTCCCGCGCAAAAGTGGGTTATGAGTGTCGTGAGTGCTGCCATAGACTTCGGCTTTTCCTGTCCCAGGTGCCGGGCAAGCCACTCGTCACGGATATTGTGCTTGAAGGCTGCTAGGGCCTCAGCGTCCGGACAGTCGACTATTTTATTTTTCTTTGTTAGGAACCGTGTCCAGAATTGCCTGGCCAATTCCTCTGGCTGCTGAATTACGTGACTTACGTCATCGGTGTCTGGGGGTCACACATAAGTGCCCTGGAAATTATCGAGGAATGCGGCTTCCAGGTCCTCCCAACAACTGATTGATCCTGTTGGCAAGCTGTTAAGCCAATGCCGAGCTGGTCCTTTAAGCTTGAGTGGGAGGTATTTGATGGCGTGGAAATCATCGCCACGGGCCATGTGGATATGAAGGAGATAATCCTCGATCCATACCGCAGGGTCTGTTGTGCCATCATATGATTCGATATTTACGGGTTTGAAACCTTCGGGGTTTTGATGATCCATTATTTCGTCCGTGAAGCATAGTGGGTGTGTGGCGCCTCTGTACTGGGCCATATCACGACGTAGCTCCGATGAGCTTTGTCTACTGTGTTCGGCCCTGCCGAATTTGTGGCCGGCGTGACGGTTACCGTCTCGAGCCGTGGGGGGCCCACGCAATCCGTAGATCGATCTTGTTTGCCTTGCCTTGTCCTCCAACATATCTCGTAAGTCCGGCGCATATTCCCGTGCCTTGGTACGGGGTGCGACTTGAGTGGAGGGCCGAGAGGCCTCTCTGTCGCGGCCACGAGGTGGCCGGTCGGCCGCATCAAGTGCTTCCTCCTCTAATCGGGGTAGCAACCTGCGCTTTGGGTAGCTCTTGGAGGGGCGTTCGAGTTTATGCTCTTCGGCCGCAAGGACTTCAGTCCATCTGTCGACTAGCAAATCTTGATCAGCTCTAAGTTGTTGCTGTTTTTTCTTGAGGCTTCTTGCCGTGGCCATAAGCCTGTGTTGAAAACGCTCTTGCTCGACGGGATCCTCTGGCATGACGAATTCGTCGTCGTCGAGGCTTGCCTCGTCTTCGGAGGGAGGCATATAATTATCGTCCTTGACCTCTCTATCTGCCGTTGTCTCATCAGGGCTGGTTTCTCCATCCTCCTGTGCTAAATCTTGCTGGAGGAGGTTTTCTTTGGCACTTTCCGGAGTATTATTATCTCCCGTGCTGGAATCGCCGTATTTGTTTTGGCGGGATTTTGATCGGCGCCGCTGACGCTGGCGCTTAGGCTGTTTCTTGGAGGGGTCATCCTCCGCTATTCCATCGCCATCTCCATCTTTTGGGGTGTCCACCATGTATATGTCATATGACGAGGTGGCTTTCTAGGGCCTAATAGGCGCTGGTTCTTCATCGTCTCCTTCATCGGCGTCCATACCGTCGATGTCTTTGGAGTTGAAGTCGAGCATGTCGGTTAAATCATCGACAGTGGCTACAAAGTGGGTGGTGGGTGGGCTTTGAATTTCCTCATCGTCCGTACCCCAACCTTGCTGACCGTAGTCCGGCCAGGGCTCTCTTGATAAAGAGAGAGACTTCATCGTCTTCAGAATATCGCCGAAAGGCGAGTGCTGAAAGATGTCCGCGGTAGTAAACTCCATGATCGGTGCCCAATCGGATTCGATCGGCAGGGGCGCGGAGGGTTCGGAGTCCGAAGAGGAGTCCGGCTTCTTGGAGTCACGAGTCTCGCGGAGTGCGGGGCTGGTGTTCGGCTCGATCGTCGTTGGGATCGCAGCCCCCAAGGCGGCATCCAACCGCTCATCCTCGATCGGCGCAGTAGGCTCTGAATTAAGGGTCAAAGCCGATGCGGGTGCGGCCTCCAGGGCACTGTTCGGCGACAGAGCTAGATCATGCTCGTCGTGACAGTGTGGCGCGCTCGGCAGTGGCTCGAATCCGTCGAAGTTCAAGTCCCCGCGGATATTAGCCATGTAGTTTAAACTTCCAAATCTGACCTGACGGCCAGGGGCGTAGCTTTCGATCTGCTCCACATGGCCAAGTGAATTGGCCCGCAGTGCGAAGCCGCCGAAGACGAAGATCTGTCCGGGAAGGAAGGTCTCACCCTGGACTGCATCGCTATTGATGATTGTAGGAGCCATCAAGCCTGACGGCGATGACACAGAAGAACTCTCAATGAAAGCACCAATGTCGGTGTCAAAACTGGCGGATCTCGGGTAGGGGGTCCTGAACTGTGCGTCTAGGCCGGATGGTAACAGGAGGCAAGGGACACGAAGTTTTACCCAGGTTCGGGCCCTCTCGATGGAGGTAAAACCCTACGTCATGCTTGATTAATATTGATGATATGGGTAGTACAAGAGTAGATCTACCACGAGATAAAAGAGGCTAAACCCTAGAAGCTAGCCTATGGTATGATTGTGTTTGAATATGATGTCCTACGGACTAAAATCCTCCGGTTTATATAGACACCGGATAGGGTTAGAGTTACATAGAGTCGGTTACAATGGTAGGAGATCTACATATCCGTATTGCCAAGCTTGCCTTCCACGCCAAGGAAAGTCCCTTCCGGACACGGGACGAAGTCTTCAATCTTGTATCTTCATAGTCCAGGAGTCCGGCTAAAGGTATAGTCCGGCCATCCGGACACCCCCTAATCCAGGACTCCCTCAACGATCGTCATTGAACTTTAAGCGTGCGGACCCTACGGGTTCGAGAACTATGTAGACATGACCGAGACACGTCTCCGGTCATTAACCAATAGCGGAACCTGGATGCTCATATTGGCTCCTACATATTCTACGAAGATCTTTATCGGTCAGACCGCATAACAACATATGTTGTTCCCTTTGTCATCGGTATGTTACTTGCCCGAGATTCGATCGTCGGTATCTCAATACCTAGTTCAATCTCGTTACCGGCAAGTCTCTTTACTCGTTCTGTAATACATCATCCCGCAACTAACTTATTAGTTGCAATGCTGGCAAGGCTTGAGTGATGTGTATTACCGAGAGGGCCCAGAGATACCTCTCCGACAATCGGAGTGACAAATCCTAATCTCGAAATACGCCAACCCAACAAGTACCTTCGGAGACACCTGTGGAGCACCTTTATAATCACCCAGTTACGTTGTGACGTTTGGTAGCACACAAAGTGTTCCTCCGGTAAACGGGAGTTGCATAATCTCATAGTCATAGGAACATGTATAAGTTATGAAGAAAGCAATAGCAACAAACTAAACGATCAAGTGCTAAGCTAATAGAATGGGTCAAGTCAATCACATCATTCTCCTAATGATGTGATCCCGTTAATCCAATGACAACTCATGTCTATGGTTAGGAAACATAACCATCTTTGATCAACGAGCTAGTCAAGTAGAGGCATACTAGTGACACTCTGTTTGTCTATGTATTCACACATGTATTATGTTTTCGGTTAATACAATTCTAGCATGAATAATAAACATTTATCATGATATAAGGAAATAAATAATAACTTTATTATTGCCTCTAGGGCATATTTCCTTCACATACTATGCCCACGTGATGATTAGTGCTATCAGGCCAGAGGCCTTCTCGGATCACATATCCAAACCGTTAGTGTGTTGGTAGTGCGGTCACGAGCAGAGACTCATGAAAAATGTGACCCCGTCGCCCCGTCTCGAGGACTTGCGACAAGGGCTAAGAATGCCCGGCCACGCCTCGTATTCAACTCTTGGGTACCCTCTAGGTCAACCTGTCTCCACATCAATCGCGGGTACCCCTCAGGGTCGACCCGTCTTTCCAAGTAACAGTTGTAAAGTCCAAGTATCTGTGTGTCCAAACACCAGGGGGAAACCCCGAGGAACCGCCCTCGGTGGATTCCACTCGATGTAATCATCAAGGTGAACGTAGGAGGAACCACCCTTGAGGTTCACACTTGAGGGGTTGCACGACAGAGTCGTATCAGAAGTGGTTAAGGAGGAATCACCCTCGATGACCATGAACAAATAGCTACACTACATGATTAACATCAGAAGTGCTGATGAGGTATCACCCTTGGCACTTGATAGTAACTTTGCAGAGTCGTACAACTAAGGGGGGTGATGTGCGGTGTCGGGGCCTGGACGTCGATCATGTTGATCGAGTCATCGAACATAAAGCGGGGCAACTAGGACAAGGTGGGGGTCACTGATGGATCACTAACCAACCTATACTAAGCAGTTTAGGATAAGCAGGTAAGGTACAATGAGCAAGTTACAAAAGCAGGCTATGCATCAGAATAGGAGCAAACAATAACAGTAGCAAAATCTAATGCAAGCATGAGAGAATGGAATGGGTGATATAGGGATGATCAAAGGGAGGGCTTGCCTGGAAGCTCTGCTGTAAAGGAAGAAGGGTCGTCAGAGACGTAGTCGATCACAGGGGCAACATCGGTCTCGGGGTCTACCGGAGAGAAGAGGGGGAAGAACCAATAAATATACAGCAAACAAAGCATCATAAAGCATAACATGGTAATAGGCGGTGTTAGAGATGAACTAAGCAGTGCTAGACATTATAGGTGAAGAGGGAATTCAACTAGGAAGGTATTCCCGGTTCCGGACCTGTGTTAGACAGATGACCGGCGGGGGAATATTCCGTGTTCAGATAGTTAGAGGCATCTGACAGGTAAACGGACCCCGTATTCGGATTCGTCTCGTTTTTCTGAACAACTTTCATGTAGAAAACATTTTCATCCGAGTTACGGTTTATTTTCTATGAATTTTCAAAGGTTTTAGACATATTTTGGAATTCCTGAAAATTGTCTAAGTGTGAGGATTGCATCAGTTTTTAAAAACATCAGTTAGCTGTTTTTCGGAGGCTATAGTTGTTGATCTGTATATTCTATGATCTCGTGTCTTACATCAATTATGAGCATTTTTCTACGATCTACATGTTAGTATCACTTTTATCCATATTAGAGTTCATTAGCTTGATTATCAACAGCTCTAAAGTCGCTATAAAAATAAAGTTGTTTTTCAGTTCTTCGCTTAACAGAACTTAGCATTTTGTGATTTTCATAGGAATTAATTCAGCCAACTTTTGGATTTGGTCCAATGGAAAGAATTGAACCCTGTCAAGTGTACTATCCGCACATATTTATTTTAGCTATGTCAAGCTTTGTTTAGTTGCTGTTTTGAGGTTGTTTAGAGGGCCAGTCGGCGTAATAGATGCAAAGCTGGCTACTGCTACAGTAACTGAACGGTACTGTAGCAGAGGAGCAGCAGCGGGCAGAGAAGCAGCAGCAGTGCAGCGGCGTGGCGATGCTGGAGGTGGGCGTGGCCAGGCAGAGGCGGGCTCAACCACCCACTCAATGCACACACACTGCACGCACGCACACACCACACACACAGCACGCACGCACACGGGCGCGCCGGCGGTCACAGCGCTAGCCAGGGGGCGCAGCGCACGAGCGGCAGAGGCGGCGCGCGGACAAAGCAGCCAGGGGGCGCACAGGAGAGCGCAGCGGGAGCAGCTAAGGGCGCTACGGGCGCGTGCAGACGAGGTCGGCATCGGCGTCAACGGCGACTACTGACGACGGCTAAGCGGCGGTAGCGGCGGTGCTCTACGGAAGCTAGCCTACGGGGCACGGTAAGGAACAAGGGCAGGTTGACGAGGAGACGAGGCTCACAGCGAAGCAGCAGGGCAGGCTAGCGGGCTCGATGGAGCACCGGAGATGACGTATTGAAGGCGGCAATCTCGTCTGCCCGAGGAAGAAGACGCGATTGGGCTCGGCCGAAAGCACTGTGGTCATCAAAGGCCCAGTTGCACATCAGTTAGCTAGGCCATTTTCTATTTTCCCTTTTATGTATTTAAGTTCGCTATTGTTTCATATTAATTTGAGTGACAAAATGAATTTAGTCTAACTTTAAATCTGGCACACAATTCAAGAACAATATTGCAGTGTTGCATAAAAAGTTTTAGAGCCAATGGAATTGTTCAATCATTTTTAGAAATTGAATAGGTTAACTAATATGTTGTTGGACCACTTTATATTTTCCTAGGAATTAAATGGTGAACCAATTGGTGTTGATTTCTACATGATAATTAGGTAGTTAATATTTTCAACCCAACAAACATTTTGTCTTTTAATTTTTTGAAGAAAATAATTTGACATGCAATTTGAATTTGAATTTGAATTTGAGTTTGGACAAGTGGCAGATTGACTGAGTGATCATGGTAACATGGCCACTGTTAGAGAGAGATCATTGTAGTGTGATAGTGGGGATGTTACAATCCCCTATACTTGTGGGTCATCAGGCGGCTCCGGCGTCGGGCATCGGTGGCGAGGCGGGGGGTGGCGGCGCGGCAGCGGGTGCGAGGCGGCAGCGCGCGGGCGGCTGCAGGCGGCGGCGGCGGGTGGCGGGATGAGGAGGAGGGGGGCGGGGGGCTATTTAAGAGGGGGGCGGCGACTTGGGGAAGGGGCACGACGCGGAGGCGGAGTCCAGCTCGGACTCTGCAGGCGGCGGCGGGGCGGTCTCCCGCACAGGAAGGCGGCGGCGGCCTGCTGGGCCAAGGCCCGGCTCAGCTGGGCCGGACTAGGAACTTTTTTTAAAATAATTCGTCGAACAGAAGAAAAAAATCTAAAAATAAAAATTCTAAAATTGAATAAATAATTTTTCACGGTCCTCTCCTAATATTTAGGACAATATGAATATTTTTTGGGCTAAAAATGCAATTTTGAAAAATGCAATTTTCCCTAATTCAATCAAATAAAATCTCGATAAAATTTTAAATAAAATAGATATTTTATTTAAAACTAAATTTACATTATTTTCTCTGTTTTGAAGAATATCTTTCTCAT
Organism: Triticum aestivum; assembly: GCF_018294505.1. NCBI lineage: Eukaryota > Viridiplantae > Streptophyta > Magnoliopsida > Poales > Poaceae > Triticum > Triticum aestivum. The sequence goes on along the minus strand of NC_057806.1, from coordinate 511,148,305 downwards.
TATTTATTTATTTGGAAATAATTTTGGAAAAATAATTTCAAAAAAAATCACGTTGATCCAAATTTACCATTTTAAATAAAAATCAAAATGGAATTTTCATAAAACCTCCAACTCTCTCAAATGGTCTTTGAGTTGCTTAAGGTCTTTAGGATCAAAATGTTCAAATAAAATTAAACAAAAATGCAAAGAGCATGAATGCATATGATGACCTAATGATTAGCATCTAAATTAAAAATTGGGATGTTACATATACGAATCAAGGTGTTCATCTTTGAACTAATGTGGTGTGAGGTGGCGTACACTATGTTTCTTCTTATTTATGTATGCACTGAAATCTTATATCTTATACATACCAACTATAAAAGTGAAGATATCGTTCTCCAAATTAATTTGTTGCAACAAAATTCCCTAACTTAATGCATCGAGGTGGAGTCTACCGTATCTTCCTTGCAGACACAAAGCATTAGTTAGGAGGTGGCATGAAGAGAGTACCATTTCCCCATTTGTACACAATTAGTTGTACACATGTACACCACAAGGTGGCGACCATGAATTGGAGTAAATTCTTGCTTTAAGAACTGCCCAATATTCAAATGTCGAACTAAGGTTGTCATGCTGCTCATCTTCCCAGTAGATTCGTGCAACTCATCAGGGCCGACTAGATGTGAACTGGCCCGACAGTAGGCACATGCTCAAGCCGAATCAACATCAGCCTGATTTGACAGGTCAGGCCCCCCCCCCTCCAACCGTGTGAACTTCGCCATCACACACACAATTCGGATGAGGACCACGCCACCGTACTTATTTCAGGGGAAAACATACTAATTTTGAAAGGAGTCAAACCATTAAATTGGCGAGTCTCGTTGTGTCGGAGACCGAGAGGGAGCCAAAGATCCATCCATAACTACAACTAGAACGGTGGAGGAAGAGAGAACTAATTATCCTGAAGAAAGCAAGGTGAAGCAAAACATCATAACATTGCATCCAAAATAGACACCAAACTGTCTTTTCCTACCTTGAATATTTGTCTACTCTAGGAACGATGATGGATAGTAGGGAGTCATCGAAGGGGCGAGAAATGGATGGCAGATCGGTCTTGCCCCATCACGCCCTTCCCATTTTGCCTCTATATATAGCCACCCATCACACCGCTTCATGTGTTCCATTATAGTTCTAGATGTCTGACTCCACCAACCACCATGCACTCCTCTATCTCTCTCAACCAACCACATGTGCAGCCACATAATCCCATCAATGCATACCTTCCAAGTTAGTCTTGACAAAATATTGCTATATATTTAAGGTGGCATAAAGAAGAAGGAACAGGAATTAGAACACGAGTTCCTTCGTTCCTCTAGCAAAATAATACGCTTTCCCACTATCTTCTTCCTATAAAAATCGCCAACACTATCAACCAACAACTTCCATTCCTCCCATTATCCCCATCCCCTCGTTCAATCCCTATAATCTTCACTTGACTCTCCATCTCAATTGAGAGCATTTCTCCTATGCTTATTCATCTCCATGCCTTAATACCTCGATGAAGTTCTCACTCAAACACTCATCGCTACGTGTAGTGTCTCCGACAACCACACCTTACCGTATGACACATATAAGACTAACTATGATCCAATGACTCACTTTTTCATGTGTCTAAATCCTAGAATCCGCGGTCATATAGACACGTCAATTTACCCTTCTCCTCCATGTCGGCTCCGACTCACTGTTGGGAATAGAGAGGATTAAAGGTATGGTGTGGTGTTCTTAGTTTGATATTGAACTCTGGATGATATGTGTTCCCATCTAGAAATTGACAAACGCCTTGAACCACTACAACCATTACAAACTTTAACCAAACTTCCATAAAAACATATTGGTGATGGTACCTTGACTAGCTATTTTACCATTCTAGAAGGTTGACTACTCGCATTGTTTTCGCGTATGTCGTATATTTATGTCAAAAACTCTATTTTGGACTTTCCATGGTGTTGTAGTTGTTATGTCAACTTTATATGAGTGCACACAAATTAATGACAAACACAACATCACTTATAGTATTTAGTTGTTGCTGCCATTGGCCTAAGTTTCATATGTGATCGTTAGGTGTTGTTTTTTCCTTTTGCAAGGGGTCATTCATTTTGGCCAAAAACAAACCAAGTGAATAACAAAAGTATTTTTATAGGAAGTGGGACAACATACATCAGTCGATAGTAGTGTGACCTTCGTCAGGTTCTTGAAGCTCTGGAAAAGCTTGTGCTATCTTCAAATATCTCGACTTCAGTCTTAGGCACCCAAGAATGCAGTTCAAATTTGCAAATCGATCTACATCTGACCAATTTCAGATCTCCGACCAAAGAAAAGGATGAAAAAAACAACTCTTGGGTCTTCAACAATACAAAAGCATGAAAAATACCAAATCTTAACTATTTGATGGCTTGGTGTGTGAACAATACAATGATTTATGCTCTATGAGTTTTAATTATACTGCATTGTGCACATGTTGCCATTAATAACTCCACTTGTGTGCATGTGAGTGAGTTGTATTTCCGTAACTTTATGGCACCCTTTTGGACTACGATTATTTATTATAGTGATTGCATTCATTTTTTCCTTGCTAGGATTTCCAATATTTTTTGTTAATCGTGAGCAACACTATACATTTTACTCCATTCTCTCCAAAGATGTTCTTGTCCACCACTGTGGGAGGCCTGTCATTGCTCTTCTCAAAGTGCAAGCACATCCTCTACATTTCCGTGTTATGGCCCCTTGTAGCTAAACCTAAAGTAAAATCAAAAGCTTGAAAAACCATACAAGAAACTAAAATCACTAAGCTCCATCTTAATCCAAACCACCAATGCTCGATAAAAGGACTGCAAGGTTCCACTACATGGAAAAAGCTAGAGGATGTGCTTCCACTTCAAGAGAAATGGCGGGGCTCCCATAATGATTGGAAGAACGTCTTTGGATAGATAGTATAATATATGGGATGATTCATTGTTGATAAAAGGGATGCAAAGCCTATCAAGACAAAACTGCAATCATTTAATTATAAAATATAATCAACCATTCAAAATAGGTGCTGTAATTTTGGGAAAATGCAGCCCATCATATGCACATAAGTGGAGTCCAACTCAAGAGTTTTTATAAGAAGTATTCAAAACAAAGGGAAACAAAATCAAATAGTTATAAAGTAATTCGTTGAGCACATTGTTGGCAAGAATGTGCACAATGCAACACATTACAAACTCATCATTTGTATATTTACTTAAGAGTTTGTATATTTCGGGGCTGTTTGGTTTCCAGCCACACTTTGCCACGCCTAACCTTAGGCAAGTTTGACCAAGTTAGGTAGGTGTTTGGTTCTAGCCACACCTAAGGCAAGGATTATTTTATGAGCAGTGAACCCCACATGTCATAGACACAAAAAGTGTGGCAAGATTCCCTTAGGCAAGCCAAAGAGTGGCTAACAATTTGAGCAACTCAACTAAGGCAAGTGTGGCAAAAATCATGTGGCAATATATGGCAAAGATAGTCACAATCCAAACAGCCCCTTCATCCTTTGTTTTAGTCGAAGACTCGAGAGTTGGTATTTTTCATCCTTTGCTTTGGTTGAAAACATGGAATAGGTCACATGTAGAGGGGTTGAAGATTCAAACTACAATCTTGAGTACATTAAAGGTTGAAGCCCGCATATTTTAAGAGACAACTAGATATTACATCTTTATGAAACTACTTAAGTCACACTAGTATTTACTCATGTATGCATAGCTCCTATAAAAACACCTCGGTTGTTCACATGGTTTTGTGCTAGCAAAATTACCTAATGACCTTTTATAAAATGGGAAACAAAAATACCTAATGACCTATTATACCCGGAATTGGCCTAATAATTAGGTATTAAACTTGGGGCAATCACAACGAGAATGAATACTATAAGTGTTCTATATTTTTGTCACTAATTTGTGTGCACTCGCTTCACAAAATTGAGGTGCAACTGCACTGTCATGAAATTTCCAAATAACAATCTTGACAGAAATCCACACCACATACAACAACAAAATGATGAGTCAACCTTTGGAAGGTAAAGTAGCTAGACAAGGTACCAGCGCAATTAGATTTCTCTAGGAGTTTGGTTCAAAGTTATGATGACTAGCTGGTTCTAGCCGCCTAAAATTTGTAGTGGATATCACATCCTTCAAAGTTTCACTTATTCATATCAACTTTGATAAATATCACGTGCAACCTTCAAATGAATAATTGAAATTGTGGATGACCTCAACCGATTCATGCCAACAACACACATAAAGCGCCAATGGACAATGATTAGTGACAAAGAGCAATCAAAGAAAAAATAACACGCGGTGAAAAGTTGCATGTTCCTAAATGGAGTCAACATACTCTTAGTTGTGACAAGCATGGAGCCGTTAGGAAAATGAACTAGTAGAAGAAGTGGTGATGAAATAAGACGTAGGTTGTGATGATATGTTGCCAGATCCTGATCATTGCCAGTCATAGAGGTCGAGCCAAATGCTAGCCTTAAAAGTCAGCCTCTGTGGAAGAACATGGGCATGCAAGCTCAACGCCGCCATATGCTGAAAGTATCACAATAATAGTTTGTATATTTGATTGTGTAGTAGCATAGCTTAACTAGAAAATAGAGATAGTTCCCTTTTCTATTATAAACAAAGGAGTAAATTCCCTCTCTTCTGTTCTTTGAAGATACGTTGTGCTCCAACTTATTATCTAGCTTCCTCCCTCCTCCCACCAAAACAAATCTTCTTGACTAGCTATTGTATCGTTGCTTTATTTTTTCGTGGTTGACAATCCAATATATTAGCATCATCGAGTATTCATTTGTACTCCCTCCATTCTAAAATAGATGACCCAACTTTATACTAACTTTGTATTAAAGTTAGTACAAAGTTGAGTCATCTATTTTGAAACGGAGGGAGTAGCTGGTAAGGTAGTTTGCTCTTACCGTTCTGTTCAGATAGTTTCCATCTTCCTAATCTTCAACAAGCCAGCAGACATGCGCTACTAAAGAAAATGAATCATGAATGACAAGCTACATCCATCCAAAAAGAAGAAAAGAAAAAGAAAAGCCAAACTACGAGTGCTTCGAGGCATCGTGCACCGTTTCTTTCCAAACGCACACCAAGCATTAGTGCGTGCCTTTTGTGGTGGCATACTGTTTCTCCATTGTGTACGCAGGTGGGGGATGACGAATCGGAGTGAACTCCTGCCCTTTTTAAAAGCCCCCAAAACCAAAATTCAAATTTCGTAGTACCTGCTCCGCCGCGCCGCTCCTGGAACCCACGGCCCCGCTGGAACCAATCCGGTCCGGCCAGACCGGCCGGACCTGACCCGACCCGACCCCAGAGGCAGGCACGTGCCGCGCTGAACCAGCAACGGCCCCGACCCAGTAATCGATCCGCGGGGCCCGCAGGTCGGCCCCCTCCCTCCCGTGCCAACCCTCCCCCGCCGTCACGGTCACGCGCAGCTCCGCCCCGACGCCACCGTACCCCTTCCTCCCCAAATCCGCCACGCTCCCCTGACCGAACCCCACACCAGACAGCCGCCCGCCCGCCCGGAGCTCCCCTCCCCTCCCGCCCGCCCGCCCGGAGCTCCTCCTCCTCCGCCTCCCGCCGCCCCGACCCGCCCCGCCCGCCGCTCCAGGTAAATCTCCGCGCCTCCGCGCTCCCTAGCGCCGATTCGACGTCGCCACGCCCTGCTCCCTGGCTTGCTCGCTCGCCCGGGGCTCGCCGTCCGCGTCGCCGCTCGTCGTGGGGCGCGGCGGTAGGAGGGGCCGCTCCGCCGGTGCCCTCTCATCTCTCCCGCGCGTGCGCTGTTGTTGCCTAGTTGGGCGGGTTTTTCGCTTGGGGCTGGCGGGCTGGGTTCGGTGGGCCGCGCCCCGTCCCCGGTGGCCTCTCCGCTCGCCTGGATCTGGCTCCGCTCGGATCCGCTCGGGAATTTCCATTTCCGCGCCCCCTCCGTCCGCGTGGCGAGGGTGGCGTGGGGTTCGCGGCGGAAGGGACGGTGGAGTCATGTGTTTCGTGGTTCTGAGATGTTCACCTTCCTTTAGGGGAACGCAATGCGCGCTCGAATTTCAGGCGCAACGAGCTCCCAAGTGCTCGCGTGTTTCAGCCCTATGTAAAGCTGGGCAATTGGTGCTCTCAGATTGAGTCGTGTGCTCTACTCGCTTGCGTGTTGTTGTCGTGCTTGGGCATACCGATGCTTCCAAATTCCGATGAATATTGAGTACTGTTTGTGTAACTCGTGATCGTTGCCTCATGTCAAAGTGTACCTAATGCTGTTGTGTCTTCCCTGTGCTGCTACAGTCCACCTGATGGGGTGGGAGAAAAACGAGAAACACCTCCTCAGCCTTAGTCTCCAAAGCCTCCAATCTTTGTGCAAGGAGTATAACCTTCCTGCAAACAAGACCCACCCTCAGCTAGCTCGCTTGCTGGCCATTTATCTCGAGGTGAGTTTCAGTATACACCATCTGCTTCAACTTTGAGTACATGTATGTATTTTAAGGCGAAGATGTTACCTAGTGTTATTGTCAGTTGTTTTCTTGCTTTGCAAGGGTGAAATAAATTGACTACTGATGTGCACCATCTTTCTTTTTCCAGAATGAAAAAAATAATTCAGGACCTGAAAAGGAAAATTTGACTGGTCCTACTTCTACACAGGCTTCTCCTGCTACCTCTCCTGCCATGTTACCAAATACCAAAGAAGCATCCAAATGTATGTGTAGAAACTTCTTTATTAGTTTGGCAGATGCCAATGTTTACTGGCGGACACACTCAGGGACATGTGGATGTTAGTATATATCTGACAAAACCTAATTGATTGCAGGTGAGCAAGATAACCACAAAAGAGGCCCATATAGTGACAGAGATGATGATGATGTTAGGCCACCATTAAAGCATAAAAAAGTGTCTAGAAAACAAGCAGATAGAAAATTGAAAAGTGTAAGTAATTGTTACCTCTGTCAATTTTATGTTGTTACAATACATCATTTTCTCTGATTCAACCTAATGTTTATCCTTGCAATGCAATGCAATACAACTAGGATTCCGATTGTCTAACTGAGTACTGGATGCATGCTTTTTAAAATTTTGTAATCCAGGCAATTTCATACTTTAGTATAAATCAATTTCATTTGTTCAAATTCAACATATTGGGTAATCTAGGCATTTCTTGGCATGTGTTCCGTAAACTGAATTTTATCTAGTCAAATCATACTATTCAATTTTTCGGTATCAGGCTATCAGCTTGTCCGGTTTCATGGCCAAGAGAAATGTGCGGGTTAGATTATTTAGTTTTCTTGTGTAACGAATAGAGTCATATATTTCCCAGTCCTCTTCACTTGATACCTGAAACTATTTCTGTGCCTTAGATGAGATTGGCCTTGAATCAGAAATATATTATTTTATTTCGTCTTGATAGTACAATACTCTTGACATGCACTGCACTAGGGTGAAAGGAGGTTCCACCCAACTTCTATAATTTGCCAGAGTCATCCAAGATTTGAATTCCTTGGACATTTCGTGCTAGTTGGCCCATTCCTATAAAAGATAGGATGAATCTTCTCACTCATGAAAATGTGAAATATAGTTTCACTTGTTTCTTACTGCCTAGCCCCAACACTTATTTTGGAATGGAGGGAGTAAAAACTACGATTATTCTTTGAAATGAACAAGGTGGATATTAGCAGCTGTAAAATTTACACGTGTACATACTACATAGATAACGATTTGTCGCTGAATTGTGCTTGGATTTGAATTCAAGTAATGGATTGTTACTACAAATAGCTGTAGTGGTGTTTTGTCCAGTAACCTGCAAATCTAGGACCATAATATTTTTATATGAAACCTATCTTCTGCAGCATGCTTTTTCAAAAAATAGGATACTCTTTTGGATTTACCAATTATCATCATCGTTTTTGTTAGTTGATTTTTGTCTTACGTTTAAGATGGTGTTTCTCTGTGATCTGTGTACTCATAATGCCTGTCAAAGTTTCTGTTTGTATACAGTGCGTATCATTTCTTCATTTGTTTCTGTATCTTGAACCAGGACTCTGGTACCAGAACGAATCTTCCTCCGATTTCTAGTAACAATGGCAAAGGAGACTGCTTTAATTCATGTTCTGGACAAGGGATTGCTCATAATGTGAAACAAACTGCTGATGGTATTGCAACGTGCTCAACAGCCCCAAAGCTTAATGGAAATCATGTTTCAGTTGCTCCTGTGAATGACACAATTTCTTTCGTAGCAAGTCATCCTGGTCCTAATGGTGTGGCATCAAAGCCTCCCAGCCATATGAAAGCTGGTACAAATGGCATAGATAAGGGCAGTGGCTTGTCTAATGAGAACTCGGCAAATGTAAAATCTCCTTTTAAACTTTTTCTGATGGATGAAGATGGAATTGATCTATTTGTTGATCTTAATTCCACTCCAGGAGATTGGGTTGGCAGCTTCAAGGGTGGAGTGAACCTCCCTCCAAGCACACATAACTCTGAAAGTGATATGTTCACCAATTCTATTAGCAGCCTTAGGAATAAGAATGATCAGAACACAATGTTGCCACCAGATAATATCATTATAGATATACAAGATAAGGGACCTGAGAGCATTGCTGCTTGCACCAATTCATCACTAGGTTCAACTGATGGTGAGAATTATCGCTCCAAATCCAATCCACGTGATACCACTGCTGTAAACTTGAGGTCATCTGCATCCACATTGCCTGGTACTGCTGTTGAAATTTCTGTATCTCAGGAGGGACCTCCAGTGGTACATTCTTCATGTTTAACATCTGATGTTCAGAACAACGTGTCACTTGATATGGTGGCTGGTGCTTTGGGTAGCAATGTGCTTCCTCAAGAATCTGCTGATGTCTCCATGTTGCCTGGAAGAAGCCATGCACCCCTGACCGATGATTCCATACAACCAACTAATGAAAGCACATTTAGTCCTGGTAAAACCAAAGCTTGTGTCAAGAATGGCTGCACTCAGAATGTTTTGGATGCTCATACTGACAAAGCCGTGTCATCTTCCCCAGGGCATGTGGTTATAAGTGACACTGACAAAAACTCTCGTCCACCATCTGTGGGCAAACAGGAAATGTTAGATGTTACTTCAGGGGATCAGCGTACCCGCAACAGTGATACAAATGGACTCCTAATGGAAAATGTACCAACAGCAGCAGTGGCTATGGAAGAAGATAATGGTCATGGTGGCAGCTTGTCAGTTCGTCAACTAGCCAATCAGGCGGTAATTGCACTACCTGCCGCAAATGCCCAGTCAGATGCTAGTTCTGCAGATCGCGGCGTTGCTGGAAACTTCGACCTCACAGACCCAACACGATCATCTGTTGCTTCGGTAATTTCATTGTACTTCAATGCTAGCTAGAAAATTAACTGTGCCTAATACCAAATATAGAAATATGCATGATGATGATTGTGATATCTGCATCTTAATTACTCATGTCCTATCTTATTGCTTAATTTTACATTCTAGGTTTTCTGGAATCTTGAATTTTTTGATAATTTAATTAATAAAAAGTTTAATCTTACAAGATATATGACCTCATGATCTCGAACTTCCCAAAATGAGGATCTAAAGGTCCTTCTCACCCTACATATGATGTACATAAATCTTTTTTTAACTGATTTATTTTAGTAGGAGCCTCTACTACTGTTTTCAGTCAATTGTTTTTCCAAAATGAGTGGTCCCAAAAGCACTTTGGTAATGTTTATTTTCAGGAAGAAATATTTACAAACTAGGAAATCCGTATTTAATGACCTTCTGATGTGCATGAAACATTGTCCCTGTCTTCTCTTGGCTTGGATCTTTTTTCTCTATCTTTTATGTTTAACTTTCCTTTGTGTACAAACACAGAATTTGCCTATATGGCTGGGCAAGCAAGCACTTCATTGAATTGCTGTGTCCTGTTGAATTAAAATCATGTTTTTCCTGCATCATTTTGTTTGGGCCACAGAACTCAAGAACTCTCTTTTCATTTTCTAGCTGAAAGGTAGTATTAACCTTCCTCCCTGCAGCTTCGATAACTGTAATTGTTGCTAGACCACACTGTCCACATCGTTCACATCAACGTTGGCCCTTTTGACCCAACATGTTGGTAATATCCCCACATGCGCATGCAGATGACTGGCATGGAAATCAAGAAGCATATACATATTATGTTTTCCCTGCCTGCATCAATGTTCTCTTTGCTCTAAAAGAACTCAAGAACTCTAAACACTGTTCATTTTCTAATTGAAAGGTCGTATCAACTTTTTGCCATGCCATTCCAATCTTGAAGGTGGTCCTCAACTTTGACATACTGTGGATTAATTTTATGACAAGAACCTTGTCAAATTCCTCATAGTAGAGGGTGGATGCAAAAGCGCCATCGCTTAGGCACATCATGTGAGCTGGGAATAATGAATTGCTAGTTCGCCACATCCGTCATGGGCCTAGTGGACCAACATGTTTATGAACCCACTTACAGGGTTCTTGCTGTCATCTTAACCTTCTCAATCTCCATGACCATCAAATGCCGTCCCTTATTGGTACTTTAGACAAGTTTCATGCAAACTTGCATGGCTCCAACTGCCTTTTGTAGGGTTTGTATCTGACATGTGAACTCTTGATTTGTCAGTTCATGACATTCAAAATAGTTTAATATTTTCTCGATACAAAATGAAGTATTGATGCAAAAATATCCAATAGGACTAGAAAATAGTAACATAATATTGACATTCTTGTGCCAATCATAAATAACTTTCTAATTTGACCAAGGAAACTTTCTAGGTAGAATACCAATATTAATGACCTTCTATACTAGGAATGACCTGTTATTGTAGCGAAGATTGTTCTTTCTTTTTTCTTGGGTTTTCTATATGGCCAAGTAAGCACTTTGTTAAGGTGTCGTGTTTCTGTGGTTGAGCTGTATCATCTAAGGCCTACTAGTGATACATCTTCCCTGCACAAATTTTCCTATTCATTTGTTACAATGAATTGGTGCCTACATCCCCTTTTCAAACAACTTTCAAGATGGCGTCTTCTATTTGTAGTCATCCATGCAACGGTTTCAACTAGTCATAGTGTCAACTCTCACTAAACTAGTAGATGCATGGCTGACTTATTTTACTGGTTTATACTTTGTAGTAAAAGGGAAGAAAGAAGGAAAGCTTGCCTGTATCATTCTGGCCTAACTGTGGCCAACTCCACATGCCCAAATCTTAGCTCTGCAACTGCAAACCTATCTATTTGGTAATTGATATTTGGGTAACCTCATTAACTGGCATCTTTGGTATTCACTACCAGTGCCTTCATATAGCATGGCTTGGTGAATCTAGTGTTTTCTTTTTCTACAGGGATTAGCGAAATGATCACTTAAAAGAAATAGTATAATGTGTTGTAAAATCATTTTCGTTTACTATGTTTCTTTTGAAATTCCATTTCCATTTGTGTGTTTAGTATACAAAGTTATTAGTTATATCTCTGTGTGCCTGTGTATCTGGAAGCTGCTTCATTGCTTGCTTTCATTTGTCGTTTTTTCAGTTGATTTATTTTATTTTATCCTCTTGTGCAGGACAATGCTGTTACTCCCGTGGCCACGAATCATGGTGCAAAGTATGTTCTGTGTAAACATAGTTAGCACCTCTGTTTTTGAAGTAGTTCCTTACTTACATAAACCTTATATTTTGCAGGACAGGTAACAGTCATGAATCTGCAGACAAAGAAAAACCGTGTGATCCTGAGGAGTTGCAGGGTGTGGCTACAAGAAATATACTATGTAGGTTAAGAAGTGCTGCTGCTAAGCAGACCAAGCCCTCTACAGTACCCAGACGGTCATCAAGGCTTGTCCCAAAGGTTAGCACAGTAGTGGTCACTGCTGTTGAATTTGGTACTCAATACCACAACCTGATAGTGATTACTGATTAGTGAAAGAGCTGTTAATCATCAATACCATAGCACAACCTGATACTCCCTCCGCCCCGTAATATAAGAGCATTTTTGACACTACACTAGTGTAAAAAATTGCCATGATCGTGCATAAGCTGATTGACAGATTGTGCACAAGCATTATGTGTTAAGAGGGCCCTGCAGTTATATTTTGGCTGCCTTTTGCTCCTTCATTTTTGTGTGTTTAAAAATCAATACAACTGACATGCTTTACTTCTTCCACGTGCAGTGATTGCTAAAAATGACAGGGATGAGATCCACCGCCAAGAATGATGCATAGCTTAACTGCCGTTCGTAGTCGATTTCCAACAGGGAATACCTTTCTAGACTCCAACCTTCACAGTTCTCGTTGATTCATCTTGCTAGCAACTGAGTAGCTTTTTTGCATACTTCTGTCAACAGCTCAATGCCACCAAATGTTTTTTGCCGTTCTTCTCTGTTATACTTCACACAGTGCCGAGCTCCGCATACACCAACCATTGTACAAACATATCATGATTGTTAGGAAATTTTTGAACCTGCAGTATGTCACATTGTTTTCCAGATGGGCAATAGATGCCGTCGTACTGTACTGTAATATATGGCTGGTTGTGATTTGTGTGCTGTGATAGAAATGCTATCCATGCAGGAGCCATATTTCCTGTTTGGCCAGTCATCATCACGCATGATTGCCTGCCATCTGTGGCAGTGTTCGCAGTCATTGATGTTGCAAGGTTTGGTTGGTGAAAACTGTAACTGAATATACTCCCTCCGTTCCTAAATATTTGTCTTTTTAGAGATTTCACAAATGGACTACCATATACAGATGTATATAGACATATTTTATAGTGTAGATTCACTCATTTTGCTCCGTATGTAGTCACTTGTTGAAATCTCCAAAAAGACAAATATTTAGGAACAGAGGGAGTATTTCTTACCATTTTGGGTCCTGAGATCTGCCTGGTTTCTCACGCCTGAGAGGTGATGCATCTGCAAATTTTGGGTCTGATCATGTTTTGTTTGGTTTACTTGCTTCGCTGGTACAAACCCCATGCTTTTTCTCTGCTGGTAAAGATTGGCAAGGCTCTGATGCCATGCCAGCGTGCTTGGCAGAGCGTGAATGGTCTCACCTAGGTCGACGTACTAATCTAATCATAGTTCGTTCGACTTTCTGTAAACCCCATTTTCCATTAGAAATGTTTTTATTGTGGGTTAAGGCTCTCTTTGGATTATTGTTTGTCTTTTAAATACATCCATAAAAAAAATACAGATTTCTGCCTGTTGGTTTTGTTTCCGGCCGGAAATCACTATGTCTGGTAAAATACACTTGTAAATTTAATACTTCTGTATTAAGTTAGATGGTTGCCAAGCGCGGCCTAAAGGTGACTATGAAATCAAAAAGCGAAGGAAAACATACCTGATGAACAAGTACCTGGGATGTCCTCTCACTCGGCGTATTTTGGCCTCCGGGGATGACAATCTGTTTGTGTCCTCACTTGGCGGTGGATGTCGTCCTTCGGTGACCTCTTCGTGTTCTCCTAGTCCCAATTTTTGTTTTCCGAAGATGATTACTCCTACAAATTTTTGGCGAGAATAGGGTTTAATTTGAATGGTGGGTGGTGGTGGATCTAGTGCGGAGATGGGTAATAAGTTTGGAAGGCCTTAGGAGGTGGTGCACAGAGGGGAGACGAGGTTATATGTTGGGGTTATATACAAGGGCTCACACCCATTGACCAATGAACAATTTCACGAAAGGTAAGGGCGATAGCTGGAGAGAACGAGCTTTTATGTAGAGTAGCAAAATTGTCGGACATGCTTGTTTGTTTTAGTTTCCATAATATTTCTTCCCTCAACTAATAGACTGACAAGTGGAGCCATCATGGTTTTATTGCAAAAATTTCACCCCCAACTGACAGGTGGGGCCATCAGGGATTTATTGCAAAAAATTCACCCCCAACTTACAGGTGGGACCATCAAGGCTTTATTGCAAAATTTTGACCCCCAGCTAACAGGTGGGGCCATCAGTGCTTTATTGCAAAATGTCACATCGCCTCGCCACGTTGTCCTTACGGTTGTCGTTCACATGGTGGTTGGACCGGTCAACTGTATGCCAGCTAAACAAAATATGTACACAAAAACATGTTAGAGGCTGTATGTAAACCCCTTTAGGCTATGTTCGGTTATCCCCACCCTCGCCGGGATCGGAGACAAAACCCGTCGATCCCCGTGGGTTTCGTCCCGGCCGGGATCAGATCCCGGTTTGGCCTATAGCAGCCTTCGGTTAGACCCGGCCTGGATTAAGTCCCTCCCAAATCCCTTCCAAACCCCGTGGAAACAGCCGGAAAATGGCCCACGCGTCTCACCCCATGGAACCAAACCCCGTCTCTCTCGCGAGCGAAACGACGCTCTCTCTCTCTCGCCCCGACCCCTCGCTCCGTTTCTCGAATCTCAATTTCGCAGGGAGACTGCGATGGCGACGACTTCGGAGAAGGAGGGTCAGCAGCAGCGCTACTGGAGGAGACCGCGGCGGCGTGCCCAAGCGGCGCCACCGCATCTAGTCGCAGCGGCATGAGCTCGGAGGCGACCCGGAGCAGCCGCGGCGCGAGCTATGGAGACCAGAGAAACCCATTGCCGGCGTTACCTTACCTCTCACACCCTTAATTCCTAGGGTTCATGGACTTTGATTTGAGGAATTGGTGATACGGGGTGATTTTTGACTCCCTCTGATGATGCAAAAGCAGCTGTGCTTTTGAGTTTGTTGATGTGGTACCTGTGATGCTATCTTTGACGTCCTTAGCATGTCTAATTGAATGAGCTGACTGCTAAATTTTTGCCAAAGGAGGGAGGGAGTGACCCAACAGAATTTAAGACAAAGGGATTTGTGGTCAGGGTGTTGGCGGGGGGTGGGTGACATGAGGGGATTCACCCAATCCCTGCAGGGGTTGGTTCCCCGTGTGGATGGAAACCGCATCAACCGAACGAAGCCTTAGCGAGTTCAATGACTGTATTTTAGGTATTTTAAAGCACTGGGTTCTAGAACAAGTTTAGTAACCTCTGATGAATGTTCCTCTTCGGCCGCATATCTAAGCAGGTTGTGAGACGTGATCTGCTCATCAGGCGCGGCCGGCCCCAGGTTTTCCATGAGCACACGTTGAGCCTTCTTGACCGCATGCATATCTGACTACTGTATTATTTTATAGTTAAAAAAAGGGTGATGGAAACCACCATTTTCGTTTAGTTAATATAGTACTCCGTATAAAGTTGATGTGACATTTAACACTGACGTTGGGCGGGTCGACGGCTTGTGCGTGCGGCCGCGTGGATGGTGACCATGCCGATGCCGATGCCGATGCCATTGCCGATACGGCCGGGGATCGACGGCGTCCCTGCTGGCTTACGTGCGCCGCGTGGGCTTCGTCGCCCGTGGGTCCGTCGGTGTCGATGGAGTCCGGCCGCGCGGTGGACTCGCACGCGGCGACGTCAGCCGGTGCTTGCCGGATACGTACATGCATGCACGCACGCACGGACGAAGCTGCCGATGGACTTTGATGGATGAGTAGCCCCTTTTGCTGGACATGCACTACGTGGAACGTGGCCGGCCGGTTGCATACTTGCATGGCCCCGTTGATCCCATGGCTGCCGCGCGCGGAGAAGCCGGCTCAAACGGGTGACCGGTGCTGCGACGTGCACGGTTCGCCTGGAGTTGGTGTAGCCGCAACTTGACGCGCGTGCGTGCCGTCGTTCGGCTCGCCGGCCGGCCGGCGGAGCCAAGATTAGTCCACGCATGTTCCACGTGCGCGCGCTGCCCTCCTCCTCCTGCTCGCGCAGACGGCTGGAGGCCCATGTTGCACGCGCCTGGAAGCCGCACGGGAGCTTGACACTTTGACAACATGCACGTGTCGTCGTTTTTTCTTTCTTTCACGAGCTACGTCCATCTCGCCTCATCAGTAAGGGCATTGAGGGCATCTTCGACGCGGTTCTTAAACCGCCTGCATACGTCTGGACCGTGGAAGTCATTCAACGTGGATCTGTATCGTTTCGCCGAGCTGTTCATATGTGTTTTTTTCCCGTAAATTGGAGACAAAATGTGATGGGAGGGGACGGGGGCTTTGCGGGAGTCCGAACAGCAGACACGTAGGACTCCGACCGCCGGCCTACCCAATCCCACTCCCGGCAAAATTTCCTTACACTCCGCTCCTTCCCCCTTACTTTGCATCCGCACTCTTCATCTTTGCCGCCGTTGCTGCACGTCTCAGGCCCCCACAGAGGCATCGTCGGACGTCCACAACCAGCACTGACGCGCCCGCTCGCCTCGATGACGGCGATATTCGCCCTGGATCGTTTGTACCCAGGTACACTTCGCCCCCTGTCGACAACCTCCATGGCGGACACCACACTCGTCAGTTGTTCGGTCAACTGCCATTGAGCTTATTTTCAAATGCTATGTCGTTTTCTAGAGTACGAAAAATGGTGATCTACTCAATCATGAAAGATGAGTTGTTGTGCGATGCGTGGTTGGCCGTATCCGTGAATTTTGTATGCAAGAGCAGAAGGGGGACCTTCTGGCAGCAAGTGCGTGAATCATTTCACGCATGAAAGCACATTACACCCTACGACATATACATCATTCAAGAACGCAATGTGAGGTCATTATCGTATCGCTTGTACGCTTTTCAGACTAGCGTCACCAAGTTTTGTAATGTGGTTCGTCAGCTTGAGGCAAGGTGACCATTGCACGCGGCAGAGCACGAGATCATAAGTTTGCTTTCTCTTGCTCAACTTGTTAATTGATTCGTTCACACAATGTTGGTCTAGACATTATGTAGCATGCACACGCCGCCTTGATATATCACATGACAGATGGACGGCCATTTACGTACACACAATGTTGAATGAAGCTGAAGGGGAAGTATGTGTGGGAGACCATGATCTGTTGATGAAAAACTTGTTACACATTCGGCTAATCTAGTCGAATTTAAGACATTGTTGTACTAGAATTAATTTGCATGCTATGTATGAATGATTTGTGCTATTTTCTATCCAAACATTAATGAATATCGATCGATTTGCATGAATGTCGTCCGATTAGTTTAAATGCGGGTTGAAATGTATGCGGACAGCGTTGAATGGCGGTCTCCCGCATCCGTCTCCGCGGACTGGCCCCCCTGTCCGCAGACGGATGCTGGAGGAAATTTACGGGTCGCCGTTGAAAACGCCCTAGGGCATCTCCAATACTGACCCGTAAATACTGATGAGGAAGGCGACCATCCAATGCTGCCCGCATACATTTCAAGCCGGGTTTCAACTAATCAGGCGAGATTCATGCAAACAAGGCGAATTTTTATCAAAGTTTGGATAGAAAATAGCACAAATCATTCATACATAGCATGTAAATAAGTCTAGTATAACAATATGTCAAATTCAGCGAGATTAATGGATCCTGATGTCCCACACTTACTACCCCTTCAACTTCACCCAACAGTGCATATGCATAAAATGGCCGTCCCTCCATCATGTGTTATATCACGGGTGGCGACAGTGCATGCGGGTTACACAATGTGTAGAGCAACATTGAATGAATGAACGAACCAATCAATCAACAAGTTGAGGAAGAAGAAGCAGAACTTACGATCTCCTCCTCTGTCGCGCGCAATGACCACCTTGCCTTCAACTTATCAACCGCGCCACAAAACTTGGTGACAGAGGTTTGGATGGCATACCATCGATACGACAATGACCTCACATTGCGTTGCTGGATGATGTGCATGTCGTAGGGCACAATGTGCTTTCGCGCGTGAAATGATTCATGCACTTGCTGCCAAAAGGTCCTCCCTTTCTCTTGTCTATGAAACCTGTGGATACGCCGAACCGCCCATTGCACAACAACTCATCCTCCATAGTCGCGTATCCCGTCATCCTTCGTACTCTAAAAAACGACATGTCATTCAAAATAAGCTCAACGCCATTTGACCGAACACCTACCGGGCGTGGTGATTGCCATGGCCGAATTCGACCGGGGGTGGTGGTGGTGGTGGGGGGGGGGGGGGTTGTTCCTGCCTACGGACAAGTTCTGGGTGGACAACGCCGTCGTAAAAGGCGAGTGGGCATGTCGATGCTGGTTGCGGAGGTCCGGTAATGCCTCTGTGCCGACGGAAGAGGTACAACGGCGGCGGCGGCGGAGGAGGGTGGGGGTGCAGAGCAAGGGGGGGGGGAGAAGGGGCAGATTGGGAAAAATAGGACCAGGAGGGAGGATTCAGTGGGCCGGGGGTGTCGGAGTCCTGCGTGGCTAATGTCCGGACTCCAATGAAACCCCACCTAGTTTGTCTCCATTTTACGAGGAAAAATGCGTCCGGACCACTCATCGGACGTATACAGGCTCACGTTAGAGGACACACCACGTTCAAACCGAGCGGTTCCGACGGTTGCAGGTGGTTTGACGGTAGGCGTTGGAGATTGCCTAACGAGTGATTTGGTTACCGGGCGGAAAATTCGGTTATCGCCCGGTAACCACGAATCTTTGATACCTCACGAGAAACCGCATTACGAGGCAACTTTCCGTTGTTGATATTTTTGGATCTTAAGTGAATTTTGCGCGAGTCAAAAGTTCATTCAAACAAGAAATCGCTTGGTAACCTCCGGGTATTTTCTGATTACTCCGGCAGCTGAAATTTCAGTGCTCCACGAGCTCTTCTTTTCTTTTCTTTTCTTTCGGAATTCAAAACTTTACTAACACCTTTTTTTCTGGGTGTGTTTCTAATGTTTCTAACAACTTGAACCATTGTTTTCTTTTTGCTACACCTACTGCGCGTTAATTATCTTCTGCAAACTAAAAGTTTCACGGTTGCGTGCACCGATTTCTTTCATTTCGAGCAAGACAAGAGTTTCAGCGCCAAAAAGGGAACCATTCTCGTCGCATCTATGCATCGACCGAGAGGCTACGGCGTCGTTTCATGCTCAATAAATGCTAAGCAGCGAGTAGAGACCTGTTCCAACCTCCAGCCCCTGGTGCGTGTACGTAAACCGCGTGCGTGCGTGCATCTGCATGCGGCCGTTGGAGCAAGCGCGGCGCGGTCGCGGTCAAGCGACCTTTTGTTTGTTCTGACCAAGAGGGCACGCCGCGCCGCCTGCGTAGCGTAGGTCGGAGTAGGTGAGTTGCCCGGCTGAAAGGGTCGCCGGAGAATTTCACCAGACTTCAATTTTTCGACATAAATTTCGCGAGACTTTGCGCCGCGCTGAAACAGTCCCTCTCTCCCTCCCGGCTAGCTGCGATTGAACTGCTTACTTGGCGCTCCGGTGCGTGGTCTCATTGCCATCTCCTCCTCCACACCTACTACGTGAGTCTAATCACGACGAGGTCTCCGGCCGCGAGTACGTCCATTATATCCAGCCTCCGCGGCGCGCTCATTCCTGGCTGCGCATCTTGGAGGTTTCTGTTCGCCGGTTGACTTTGCTGGGGGCGGGGTAGCGAGAGCCGGCCGCCGGTCATGCATAACCACGGGGGCGGCGGGGCGGGGGACATCGTGCAGGCGGGCGGCGAGAGGGTCGTGCCGCACAGCGGGCCGCTGGTGGGGAAGCGCTCCGCCACGCGGAAGAGCGCGCGGTTCGCGGACTCCGTGTCCGCGCCGCTGCGCGCTGGCGGCCGCGGGAACCACCACCAGGGCGACGACGACGACAACGACTACGTGGAGGTCACCCTCGACGTGCGGGACGACTCGGTGGCGGTGCACAGCGTCAAGCCGGCGGCCGGCGGCGAGGAGGACCCGGACGTCACGCTGCTGGCGCGGGCGCTGGAGACGCGCTCCTCCTCGTACGCCGGCAGGGGCACCCATGGCGGCGGCGTGCTCCGGAACGCGTCGACAAGGATCAAGCAGGTGTCGCAGGAGCTCCGAAAAATCGCGTCCGTCAAGCGCCGCCCCAGCCGCATCGACCGGTCCAAGTCCGCCGCCGCGCACGCGCTCAAGGGGCTCAAGTTCATCAGCAAGCCCGACGGCTGGCCCGCCGTCGAGAAGCGCTTCGACGAGCTCGCCGAGAACGGCGGACTCCTCCACCGCTCCAAGTTCGGCAAGTGCATCGGGATGAAGGAGCTCGCCTTCGCCGGCGAGCTGTTCGACGCGCTGGCCCGGCGCCGGGACATCTCCGGGGACAGCATCAGCAAGGCGGAGCTGCTCGAGTTCTGGGACCAGATCTCCGACACCAGCTTCGACAGCCGCCTGCAGACCTTCTTCGACATGGTGGACAAGGACGCCGACGGCAGGATCACCGAGGCGGAGGTCGGGCAGATCATCGGGCTCAGCGCCGCCGCCAACGACCTCAAGAAGATCACGGAGCGCACAGAAGAGTACGCCCGGCTCATCATGGAGGAGCTCGACCCCGACAACCTCGGCTACATCGAGCTGTCCAACCTGGAGACGCTGCTGCTGCAGGCGCCGCCGACCCAGCCGACGCGGGGCGGGAGCGGGACGACCAGCAGCCGTAACCTCAGCCAGATGCTGAGCCAGCACCTCAAGCCGACGACGGAGCCCAACCCGCTCCGCCGGTGGTACCGCCGCGCCAGCTACTTCCTGGAGGACAACTGGCGCCGTTGCTGGGTGATCATCCTGTGGTTCTCCATCTGCGCCGGCCTCTTCGCCTGGAAGTTCGTGCAGTACCGGCGGCGCGCCGTGTTCGAGGTGATGGGCTACTGCGTGTGCGTCGCCAAGGGCGGCGCCGAGACGCTCAAGTTCAACATGGCGCTCGTGCTCCTCCCCGTGTGCCGCAACACCATCACGTGGCTCCGCAACCGCACCGCCGCGGGGCGGGTCGTGCCGTTCGACGACAACCTCAACTTCCACAAGGTGATCGCCGCGGGGATCACCGTCGGCGCCGGGATGCACATCATCTCCCATTTGGCGTGCGACTTCCCGCGGCTGCTGCACGCCACCGAGGAGGAGTACGAGCCGATGAAGCCCTTCTTCGGCGACGTCAAGCCGCCCAACTACTGGTGGTTCGTCAAGGGCACGGAGGGGTGGACGGGGCTGGTGATGCTGGCGCTCATGGCCGTCGCCTTCACGCTCGCCACGCCGTGGTTCCGCCGCGGCAGGGTCCGCCTCCCGGGGCCGCTCAGCCGGCTCACCGGGTTCAACGCCTTCTGGTACACGCACCACCTCTTCATCATCGTCTACGCGCTGCTCATCGTCCACGGCCACTTCCTCTACCTCACCAAGAAGTGGCAGAAGAAGTCGACGTGGATGTACCTGGCGGCGCCGATGGTCCTGTACGCGTGCGAGCGGCTGGCGCGGGCGCTCCGGTCCAGCGTGCGGCCGGTGAAGATACTCAAGGTGGCCGTGTACCCCGGCAACGTGCTGTCGCTGCGCTTCTCCAAGCCGCAGGGATTCAGGTGCAAGAGCGGGCAGTACATCTTCGTCAACTGCGCCGCCGTCTCGCCGTTCCAGTGGCACCCCTTCTCCATCACGTCGGCGCCGCACGACGACTACATCAGCGTCCACATCAGGACGCTCGGCGACTGGACCCGGGAGCTCAAGAGCGTCTTCGAGAAGGTTTGCCGGCCGCCGACGGACGGCAAGAGCGGGCTGCTCCGGGCAGAGTACGCCGGTGACGGCGGCGCCGCCATGCCCAGCCCGAGCAGCTTCCCCACGGTGCTGATCGACGGGCCGTACGGCGCGCCGGCGCAGGACTACAAGCAGTACGACGTGGTGCTGCTGGTGGGGCTGGGCATCGGGGCCACGCCCATGATCTCCATCATCAAGGACATCATCAACAACATGAAGCGGCTCGACGGCGACATCGAGTCCGGCAGCCCCAGCGACAGGAGCGTGTCGGCGGCGTCGTTCCGGACGCGGCGCGCCTACTTCTACTGGGTGACGCGGGAGGAAGGCTCCTTCGACTGGTTCCGCGGCGTCATGGACGAGGTGGCCGAGAGCGACAAGAAGGGCATCATCGAGCTCCATAACTACTGCACCAGCGTCTACGAGGAGGGGGACGCCCGGTCGGCGCTCATCGCCATGCTCCAGTCCCTCAACCACGCCAAGCACGGCGTCGACGTCGTCTCCGGCACCCGCGTCAAGACCCACTTCGCCCGGCCCAACTGGCGCAAAGTCTACAAGGACATCGCCCTCAAGCACGCCGGGCAGCGTGTCGGAGTGTTCTACTGCGGCGCGCCGGTGCTGATCAAGGAGCTGCGCCAGCTTGCGCAGGATTTCTCGAGGAAGACGAGCACCAAATTCGAGTTCCACAAGGAGAATTTCTAACTTTGCAGCCAGCCCAGTCACAAGAAGTTCCTCCTTTTTTTTTAAGAAAAGAAACAAGTTTCTCTTTTCGTGAGGAAAAACTCTGTTAATTCAGTACATACCCAGTTCTATAGATCGAAGTAGGTGTTGGTTGATTTTGACAAGCTGGGTCAAGAGTTTCATCGATTTTTTTGCCTATAGAAGAATAATATCCAATGCCCCCTTGTACAGATATTCCCTTCTAAAGAAAAATACAATCAGCACTTCAGGTGTATGTACACATACAACTAACAAAAACACAATAGTTATATGTAAGTTGACTGAATTTGCAATTCGAATAAGTTGATCTTGTGAGAGGAGGAATCGGTTGGAGGCCAAAGAAAAGCTAGAGGAAGAAGAAAGAAGGATGACCGCTAAATCTTAATCTAATGGTCGGAAAATTGAATTACCCCCCAAAATATCAAATGTATAGTCGGTCTCAAAAAGAAAAAAATGCTAAACTTCATAGAGACTTATTATGGTGTGTATGTCACCACAACCGAATGCTCTTCATAAAAAATCATATACTTACGAGTCAACCTAGTCCTCGTACAATGCATGGTGCTTAGGGAAGTACCACATCGACCTCTATTCACTAATGTAAGATGTCTTGTCAGTTCAAGTACTTAGTGGCATAATTCGGTTGTTGCCGCTCAGGAGTTAGGAGCAGGGCAGACAAACCTTATCATCTTGCGCCCGCCGCTCCCGCGAGTAGCGGCTAGCGAGCTCCCATCCCTACTCCCTCCTCCTCGCCACCGCCAAAAGGCGCTGTCGGGCGCAACCTGGCCCGTGTCGGTGGTGGCGGGGCTTCCTTCTACCCTCGTGCGGCGGCGAAGGCACGGGTCCAGGCTGGTCAGAGGGGCACGGTGCTTCAGGCGAGGCACAACCTACTTCTACTAGGTGACGAGGGAGGAAGGCTCCTTCAACTAGTTCCGCGACGTCATGGACGAGGTGGCCGAGAGTGATAAGAAGGGCATCATCGAGCTCCATAACTACTACACTAGCGTCTACAAGGAAGGGGGCGCCCGGTCGGCACTCGTCGCCATTCTTCAGTCCCTCAACCACTCCAAGCACGCCATCGACGTCGTCTCCGGCGCCCGCATGAAGACCCACTTCACCCGTCCGAACTGGCGCAACGTCTACAAGGACATCAACCCTCAAGCACACCTGGCGGCGCGTTGGTGCTGATCAAGGAGCTGTGGCAGCTTGTGCAAGATTTCTCGAGGAAGACGAGCAACAAATTTGAGTTCCACAAGGAGAATTTTTAGTTTTCGCAGCCAGCCCCCAGTCACAAGAAGTTTTTCTTTTTGCAAGAAAAATTGTGTCATTTAGTACATACATCAATGTAGATATTGGTTGATTGCGATAAGTTGGGTAAACCATTACATTTGTTTTTTTGCCTCCAAGAAAATCCAAATGCCCTTTGTACAGGTATTCCCTTTAAAAATAGTACTAGCCCTGATATATGTACACACACACAACGAACAAAAGCGCTAAACTTCGGAGAGACTTTCAAGAAAGTATGGGTCTCATTCCACGTGCATAGCTATGTAGCGGTTTTTTGATGTCGGCCCCTTAGAATTTTGACATTAGGAAAGAAGAGGGTTGTTTGATTAATTAATAGAAGACCGAAAAAAACCCGTTACAACAGTCCACATAGAGCAACAATGGTCAATCTGGCCATCCACATAAAGACACAACAACCCTGGAGAGAAGAAAAACAAAGGTGAGGTCGTCACCAAGCGTCATCGTCAGCACTCCTCCATGAGCTAGCGGCTCTGTCTTTGCCATCGACTTCCACTAATAAAGTCCTCATCGCTGCAAATGTCAGAATCCATGTCGGTCCATGCCAAACAGTCGCCCGCCGGTAAAAGTCAGGCGCCTAGACAACTCCGACTATGAAGACAACCGAAACACAGGAGAAATGGGCAGAGTTTGCGCCAACCAACACCTCCTCGAAGACCACTAGCCACCAATCATGGTCACCACCTAGGCACCTCAAGGGCAGCTCCTACAAAGCAACGACACAGCGAGACCCAAAAGTGACATGTCGAGTACATCGAGAAAATCCGACAATCAAAGCATTGTCACAACCCTATACTGGTGGCCATCATCATCATTGCCAAACTAGACATACACCACCACATTGTCGGTCGTGCGTCTGCCGACTGCACTGCCATGAGCATCTAGCACATAGAGAGTTCGAATGAGATCCTAAGTCTTCAATATGACACCCCAAAGGAGGAAGCGACAATGTCGACGCCGTCACCCGACCTGACTGGGCATTAGCTTTTCACCCAAAGAACTGGATCTGGGGATGTGCAAGGGATGGATTCCACGCCGACACCTCAAAGAAAGTGAAACAAAGTGCATGGACACCGACCGCCGGCAATAGCCCGACAAGGTTTAGTCTGGCGCACCGCCCAACCCAACACCTGCGCGCACCGCAGCTCCGCTAGACCGCCCGCCTCCCACGAAGCCAATGCACCGACACATGCAAGATAAACCATCTTCTCACCACCAACTAAAACCAACAACCCAGATCCAGCCGCCTAATCAGATCCAGCATCCTCCCGTGATAGTATCGCCAAGCCCGTCAGCCATCTCCCCTGCCTTTTTCGTTGCGTAGGTTACACCTTTGGAATACCCCAGACGGGGATTTCGCTCTATTCCTCCAATCTTCACTTTACACCATGCCGACTCTCCGTCGTGGAATTAGACCAAGAGTCGAAGACCCATGCCATGCGACCCCGTCTCCAGTATCTTATCGTTTTCGCGTAGGAGATTGAGACACAGCCTTAGGGCTATGGGAAAGTGGATCGATTGCCCTAGAAGGGCACGTTCCAGCCAGCAGGAAACCAGGCCGCCACCCCGCCATGCTAACCCGGGCAGATCCGGTGGGACCGGGACATGGGCGGTGACGTAGCCAGAAGTTCCTAGAGCCACCTCCACTGGAGCACGCAACTTGGTGTCTGCCAGACCGAGCCCAAGGAGTCGTCACACCGTGTGATAGAAGTCGCCGACGCGGAGCAGAGCAGTGCGCAGATCAGGAGTGGAGCCTCCCCCACCATGGTAAACATTAGGACGCGCGAGCAAGCTCCCCCCCCCCCCCCCGCCACTGTCGCCTCCAGCCAGCACCCTTCGGCGATGGCCAGGGGAGTCCAAGGAGGGGCGACAACGGCGGTGGGCTAGGATTCCGCCCGTGCCGTCACAGGACCGACATGTGTGTGTGTGTGCGCGCGCGGGGGGGGGGGGGGGGGATGTGTCCACATACGGGCGGACACATCAATTAATATGTTCCATCGACTCGAGTCCAAGCATGCAAACTATGATTAGCTTGACGGTTGGTGGTGTAATCTTGTTCGGTTGATTTCTCCGCTCCTCCCACGTTCACCTTGCTTGTTTCGTGCACCCATTGCACGCGGCCTGGGGCCATCATCACCTCGGCGGGGGCGGCGTTGAGCCACGCCGGCAGGCTCCAGCTCCTCCTCATGCTTTTCGTCCTGCTCGCTGGTGCCTCACAGGGTGCTGTGCCGGCGGTGTAGACAGGCACTGCCACCTGGTTGGGGCCACCGGACAGCGCCCGTTACGACTGTGAGTTCCATCATCATATACTCCCATATACATCGTCACCGTACCACTAGAGATGAACACATACCAACATGTGGTTGGATGATTAGAGGGACTGTGGTATCCCCAGCCCACCAGGGTTCAAATCCTGATGCTTGCATTTATTCCTGGAGTTATTTCAGGGTTTCCGGCGATGCACATTCAATGGGAGGAGACGTTCCCGTCGACGACGAGGCGCCTACGGTGACTTCGTAAATTTCAAGATGATATGCCGTCTCAGTCTTTCGGAGGTGCTCATAGGGATAGGATGCGCGTGTGTGCGTTCATAGAGGTGAGTGTATGCGCGTGTATATAAGCGCTTGTGTCTGTACTGATGTTAAAAAAAAAGAGATCAATACGTACTGTTGGTAGCGCGTCACGTACTATATGCTGGTGGCTAGGATCTCTCAAGAGATGATTCATTGAAAAAAGTAAATCACATCTGAAATGTAGAGGCAAAATTGGTGGCTAGGATTTCTCAAGAGAGCTACACTTTCTTCCTAGAATTTTAGGACCAATGTATATCCATCTTCCGTTTCTAACCTTGCAACTAAGACTGTATGGTGCTTTTCTTTGGAAAAACTTTTCCTAACATTCACCAAAATATTTACATTTTAGTTGATTTCGTTGCTTTCTTAACTACTATCAACTACTCCATCCGTCCCAAAATATAAGAACGTTTTTGATGTTCTTATATTATGGGACGGAGGGAGTACTAAATAGCTGAGGAAGAATAAAAAAGCATGACCCTAGAATCTCGACAAAGTAGAGCTACAAAATTAACTGCAACCAATTTGGATTTCCGATTGCTGAAAGCTGGATAGATGAAGAATCTTTAAAGTTGCTTACTTTGCCATGTGTGGTTGCCTGTTGGGCCATTGTTGGGCTGCTGTGCGCTCTCCCAGGCTGAGCTGGGCTGTGTGTGGGTGCAGATGATTTGCGAGAGAGGTGTGAATACGGTGTTTTTAGTCATGAAAGTAAGAGTTCAAATTATGAAGCTCACAACTTAGTGAAGCATGCTTTATCTCTTGGTGTTAGCCGTCATGTATGGTTAGGCCATCCGGGAAATCTACCATCCGTCCCTATAAACATTGTGACGAATTAATAAAAAGCTTCGTGAGGTTGTCCCCAAAAAAATAGAAACATGCATTGTATTAAAGTTAGTGTAAAATTGGATCATCTATTATGAAACGAAAGGAGTACAATGTATTTCACGTATTGGTCTCGTGCTGCCACACCCATTCAGACCTACATTGATCCGCCCTCGTAGTAGCTACTCCTAGTCCACATCTCTGTTGGATTACATGCCGCGTCCCCTATAAGAGGTGTTTTTAGCCAATTCTTGCTCGTCACCTGTTTACGGCGTAAACAGAAAACGTTACAAGTGTTTGTTGCCTTGCCTCTGTAATCGCATTCCTCCGTATACAGATACAGGCTAGCTATCAATAGATGAGAGAATTCCTTATTTAACACTGTGTCTAAAATTTATGCTCTATTTGACATTGACAAATAATTTGTTCCCTATCTAACAAGGAGTCTAAATTTTATACCTTTTATAACACTTATGTCCATTTTAAACCTAAATAACACCTGAAATGACCATTTTGCCCTCATGTGGTATGTTTGTGTGCGCTTGCCTGTGATGTTGCGTCTGTTTGTGTGCGCGTATGTATGTGCTACTGCTGCATATGTGTGTGTGTGTGTGCACGCGCGCGTGTGCTGCTGTGTGTGAGTTTGCTACTGCGTGTGTACGTGCATGCTGTTGTGTGCATGCGTGGTGCGTGCAGTGGCGGAGGCAGGAATATTTTTCTGGTGTGGCGGAGTTTATGAAGGAGAAAATCATGTATGATATAATTTTGAAAGAACTTACTACAATACTGGATGTATATTACTTCGCTGTGTGTGTTGCTGCGTGTGTGTGTTGTTGATGCGTGCGTGTCTGCTGCTACCTGTGAGTGTGTTGCGTGTGTGTGTGTGCTGCGTGTGTGCGTGCTGCTGTGTGTGTTGTGTGTGCTACTGCCCTCGCGCTGATGTTGCGTGCATGTGTTATTGCCCCGCACACACACATATCACATAAGGGACAAAAGGATCTTTTCAGTTGTCATTTAGGCTCAAAATAGACGAAAGTGTTATAAAAGGCATAAAACTTAGACTCGTTGTTACATAAGAAAGAAAAAGTTTTTCAGTGTCAAATAAGAAAATGAAATTTAAAATAGTGTTAAGTAAGGAATTGTTTCTCAATCGATACAGCCAACCCCGCACCGATAACGTACGTTACCACCCAGGAGCCCATCCGGCCTCCCCCCACGACTCCATCCTCTCTAGAGTTTTTTTGAAACAAGGCAAAAGACTTAATTAAGAAGAGAGTAAGAATTGCCTGGTTAATTTATGGAAAACCAGGCTAAAACCCATACTCCTCTTCAGAGTTGACTCCTCTGCTCAATCTGTCCAGCACTGCGCCTCCCCTCGACCCCCTCCGAGGGCAGCGTCGTCACCTCCTCATGATGCCCTCTGAGTGCAGCGCCGCCACTCCTCGTCGACCCTCTTTGAGTGCAATGCCGCCGCCTCCCCTCGATCCTTTCCTCCTGTTCCAGCACAGCAGCCTCTCGATCCATCCACGCCAACCCAGCCGCCGAGAACTACTTACATTACCATACAGTCTGTAAACGTAACGGTAAAGGTAATTACCTTTACGTTTACATTACCACTCCTCAAAACAAACACCTTCATAGTGTACTCATCGCCACATCCACGTCTCTGTTTGTTGATTTGCGCATGAATTGAAGACTTGGCCATATGTGTCTTCGGGGAAACTATGCTTACCGCGCCCTTCAAGAAAATGGTGATGGGATTCGGAGTATATTCCGGCGAGTGCGGGGTGTGTTACAAGGTGAACTATGTTCATCTCTCTCTCTCTCTATATATATATTGATTACTAGTGCTTGCTTCATCACTCGATAATGCGCAGGTAATCTGTAAGAGGCATCCTACGTGTTCCGCAGAGGGCTTGACCGTGCGGTCACAGACTCTTGTCGTGATCCATGGTCTCTGTGCACACCCACGTCTCACAAACTGAACCCCCGAAACCCTGATGACCCACAAATATAGGGGATCTATCGTAGTCCTTTCGATAAGTAAGAGTGTCGAACCCAACGAGGAGCAGAAGGAAATGATAAGTGGTTTTCAGCAAGGTAGTCTCTGCAAGCACTGAAATTATCGGTAACAGATAGTTTTGTGATAAGGTAATTGGTAACGAGTAGCAAGTAATAAAAGTAAATAAGGTGCAGCAAGATGACCCAATCCTTTTTGTAGCAAAGGACAAGCCTGGACAAACTCTTATATGAAGTAAAGCGCTTCCGAGGACACATGGGGATTATCGTCAAGCTAGTTTTCATCACGATCATATGATTCACGTTCGATACTTTGATAATTTGATATGTGGGTGGACCGGTGCTTGGGTGCTGTCCTTACTTGGACAAGCATCCCACTTATGTTTAACCCCTATTGCAAGCATCCGCAACTACAACAGAAGTATTAAGGTAAACCTAACCATAGCATGAAACATATGGATCCAAATCAGCCCCATATGAAGCAACGCATAAACTAGGGTTTAAGCTTCTGTCACTCTAGCAACCCATCATCTACTTATTACTTCCCAATGACTCCCTCTAGGCCCAAACAATGGTGAAGTCTCATGTAGTCGATGTTCACATGACACCACTAGAGGGATGACAACATACATCTTATCAAAATATCGAACGAATACCAAATTCACATGACTACTAATAGCAAGACTTCTCCCATGTCCTCAGGAACAAACGTAACTACTCACAAAGCATATTCATGTTCATAATTAGAGGGGTATTAATATGCATAATGGATCTGAACATATGATCTTTCACCAAGTAAACCAGCTAGCATCAACTATAGGGAGTAATCAACACTACTAGCAACCCACATGTACCAATCTGAGGTTTGGATACAAAGATTGGATACAAGAGATGAACTAGGGTTTGAGATGAGATGGTGCTGGTGAAGATATTCATGGAGATTGACCCCCTCCCGATGAGAGGATCGTTGGTGATGACGATGGTGATGATTTCCTCCTCCCGGAGGGAAGTTTTCTCGGCAGAACAGCTCCGCCAGAGCCCTAGATTGGTTTCGCCAAGGTTCCGCCTCATGGCGGCGGAGTCTCATCCCGAAAGCTTGCTTATGATTTTTTTCTCAACGAAGGACTCCATATAGCAGAAGATGGGCATCGGAGGGCCACCAGGGGGCCCACGAGGCAGGGGGCGCACCCAGGGGGTAGGGCGCGCCCCCACCCTCGTGGCCAGGGTGTGGCCCCCCTCTGGAACTTCTTGCGCTCAGTATTTTTTATATATTCTGGAAATAGCTTCCATGAAGTTTCAGGACTTTTGGAGCTGTGCAGAGTAGGTCTCTAATATTTGCTCCTTTTCCAGCCCTGAATCCCAGCTGCCGGCATTCTCCCTCTTTATGTAAACCTTGTAAAATAAGAGAGAATAGGCATAAGTATTGTGACATAATGTGTAATAACAGCCCATATTACAATAAATATCGATATAAAAGCATGATGCAAAATGGACGTATCAACTCCCCCAAAGTTAGACCTCGCTTGTCCTCAAGCAAAAGCCGAAATCGAAAAATATGTCCACATGTTTAGAGATAGAGGTGTCGATAAAAATAAAATACGGACATGAGGGCATCATGATCATTCTTAGAACAACCACATATATATATATATGATATATATATATATATATATATATATATATATATATATATATATATATATATATATATATATAGTCATATGATCTCTTATGCTAAAGTAACAATTCAATCACAATTTCAAGTATGAATCATAAACTTTATTGAGAACCAACGAACTCTAATCTCAGTCATTGAGGCAAATGCAATTTATCATAACATAGGAAAGAGTCGATATAAGAGCTTTTCAGCAAGTCCACATACTCAACCATCTTTTAGTCTTTCACAATTGCTGACACTCACGCAATATTTATGGGTATGAAGTTTTAATCGGACACATAGAAAGATAGGGGCTTATAGTTTTGCCTCCCAACGTTTTACCTCAAGGGTAATGTCAACAATAATAGTTCATGAAGACTCACATCCAATTAGCTATATATATCAGGATCTTTCCAACATATTGTGCTTGCCAAAGGATAAAATATAAAAAGGAAAGGTGAAGATCACCATGAATCTTATGTAAGGTAGAAGATAAAAGTAAAAGATAGGCCCTTCGCAGAGGGAAGCAGAGGTTGTCATGTGCTTTTATGGGTGGATGCACAAAATCTTAATGCAAAAGAACGTCACTTTATATTGCCACTTGTGATATGGACCTTTATTATGCAACCCATCACTTTTATTTCTTCCATATCACAAGATCATATAAAGCTTATTTTCTCCGCAATAATAAGTCATACATATTTAGAGAGCAATTTTTATTGCTTGCACCGATGACAACTTACTTGAGGGATATTACTCAATCCATAGGTAGATATGGTGGACTCTCATGGCAAAACTGGGTTTAGGGATATTTGGAAGCACAAGTAGTATCTCTACTTGGTGCAAGGAAATTGGCTAGCATGAGAGGGAAAGGCAAGCTCAACATGTTGGATGATCCATGACAATATAATTTATCTCAGATGTAAGAAAACATAACCCATTACATTGTCTTCCTTGTCCAACGTCAACTCTTAGCATTTCATACTTTAATGAGTGCCCACAATCATAAACGATGTCCAAGATAGTATATTTATATGTGAACCACTCTTTCTTTATTACTTCCTATTCATTGCAACGATGACCAAAACTATGTTTGTCAACTCTCAACAACTTTTATTCATCACACTCTTTATATGTGAAGTCATTACTCACCATAAGATCCATATGATCTCTTTATTTCTTTTTATTTCTTCTCTTTTATTTTATTTAATTCCCTCAAGATCATAGCAAAATCATCAAGCCTTTGACTCAACACAAATCTTTATTATATAGATTACGGACTCGATTACATAGAGGGATCATAAAGCAAAACTCACAACTAGATCATACTAAAACTTTATTCTACTAGATCAAGATATTATCAAAAGGATCGAACTAAGAAAAACGGTAAAGATAAAAGTGATGGTGATACGATACCGGGGCACTCCCCCAAGATTGGAAGTTGCCAAGGGGAGTGCCCATACCCATGTGTTTATATCTCCTTCTTTGTCGGTGAAGAGGGTGTTGGTGATGATGGATTGTCGCACATCAAGCATAGGAGGTCTTCCAACTTACGAATAATGCCCTTGAGTGCGATGATATGCTCCTTCAACAAAATATTTTCACGTGTGAGATACTTGTTTTGTATACGAGCTAACTCAATCATCTTGAAAGCTTCGATCTCAGTTGGGGTAAGAAGATTGTGATCAAGTTGAAGGATGTCTTCTGCTGCCGGAACTTGGTCCTCCGTGGCCTTCTTGATCCGTTCATCCTTGTTGATCTCTCTGGGCTCTTCTCTCTTCAACTCTATCTTCATTAGCCAAGCATCGTTGCCCTCATTGTTGGAGGAGGAGGGAGATGACATGATGCTTGGCCTTGACAACCCTGGCAGAAAACAGCTCGAAACAAGAACAGGAGATTTTTGCATGATACGGTGGTCAAAACCTTCGGGAGATTATATAATGAATTTTTACCGACCAAAAGAAATATCATGCAAGCAAACGGAGTCCGGAAAGCGCACGAGGTGCCCACGAGGCAGGGGGCGCACCCAGGGGGGTAGGGCGCACCCTCCACCCTCGTGGAAGCCTCATGTCCTCTCTGTAGCAACCAGACCTCAAACAGTCTGATCTTTGTGCTCCGGTGTCATCCCTGGATCAGTAATGCTGACACCACACAATACTCGGAGGATTTATAGCAGAGTAGCAATCACACACTTATTACATCGAGTGTCTCAAAAGAGAACTTATTACAATAAATATGGCTTAAGGCCATCTAATAACGATAACAGCAGAAGGCTTGGAAGATAAGTGAGTCCATCAACTCCAACGGCATCACTAAGTATAGAACCACGACCTAAACTCCTTAATCATTGTCTGAAAAGTCTGCAACATTAACGTTGCAGCCCGAAAACGGGTCAGCACATGGAATATGCTGGCAATGTAACACATAGAGAGTAATGGAATGAAACAGCTATACTATATGCATATTTGGCTGGTGGAAAGCTGTATGGTTACAGTTTTTGTGTAAAGCCAATTTTTCCCTACTTCAAAGGAATAAATTTATTTAACTATCATGGTAGTTGTTAAACATTGAGAATGGTTGACAGCATTCTCAATCCCAATTAAGCATCATCATTAAACATAACCCAACAAAATTAATTTAGAGTAACATGTTGAGATTCACATGAAAATCCAGGTACTAGATACTCAAGATGTCCATAACCGGGGACACGGCTAATCATGATTAGTTTGTTACACTCTGCATAGGTTTGCGCACTTTTCCCCACAAGACTTGATCGCCTCCGTTTGGTTTCTCGCAATACACGGTGTTTGAGAAGACGGATGACCGAGACATAGTCTTTCAGAAGCGCTAGCACCTTACGATCGGGTAGACCGTACCACCTACATCCCCTACAACTGCTAGTCTACCATTGTAAGAGTTCGCACGACTTAGTCAACTATGCTAGAGCCCATAATAGCTTGTGGATGCACACAGGAGTTTCTAGTATGAATAGTCTTATGATCCCTTTGAGCCTGAGTAGCGGTCCAAAAGAAAACAGGCAAGTCCTAGAATACCCAGGTGCCTCAATCCACCCAGATGTGTGTTTAAGTTGCCACCTTAGATAAACCATTAATTAACAATCTCACATCTGTCATGGATTTCACTCACCCAATCCACGTCTACTAGCATATCATGGCATAATAAGCAAACGTAGAAGTAACTCCCAAAGGTTTGAAAATAAACTGGTAATAGGTACTACCTCTTCTACTTCCCATCCCACAATTTAATTAGATCCTAATCATGCAATGTGTGAGGATTGATCTAATGCAATAAAACTGGGTAGTAGAGAAGGTATGATCAAAGTGTTACTTGCCTTGCTGATGATCCGGGAAAGCTAGCGATTCAAAGTAACAGGCGACGCACTCCGGATACTCTATCGCAAACAAACAAACGAGCATATAATAAGTACTCATCTAATGCACAGGTAAAACTCAAATAAGAGATCTAACCAGAAGGTTCAACTTAAGAACTCCGGTTGGCAAAAGAATCAAATCGAACGAAGCAACGAAAGACAAACGGCGAAAGAAAACAACTTCATTCTAGAAATCTGGATCTAGGGCAAATTTTACAGTAGCAAAACCTTGTTTAAGTTGATTAAACGGATAGAGGGTTTCGAGACAAATCCCTAGGCGCTTGAATCGCCTGATTCCGATAAACGAGCTAAAAGTTAAACTAAAACGAAAATCGGATCAGGAATCACGATCAGAAAAATCACGGATTTAATCCAAGAAAAAAGAAAAACGAAGAACAGATTAACGAATGAATGTTCGTTATCTAAAACTAAATGATGAACGCGTTCGTTAAAACGAACGAACGAGCGAACGCTCGCTAAATAAAAAAAAACGAAAAAACGATCTAAAAAAAATGAAAACTAGGGTTTTCTAAAAAAACCAAAGCGGTTTCTCTCAGAAAATCGGCGGCGGGGCGGCTACCTCGGCTCGGGCTCCGGCGAAACTCCGGCGGGGCTCCGGGCGGCGGCGGCGGCTATGCGGGGCGGCGGGGCGACGCAGCAGCGGCGGCGGTGGCGGCAGCAGCGCAGGCGGCGGGGGCGGGCTGCGGTGCGGGGCGGCGGGGTGAGGAGAATGGCGGCGGTGGGGCGGCTATTTAAGAGTGGGAGGGGGGGCTGACTTGGGGAGGGGGTCGGGCGGCGGCGAGGCGGCTCCGGCTCGGACTCCTCCCGAGTCCGGCGGCTACTCGAGCGGGAGGCGGCGGCGGCTGGGCCCTTGGCCCAGTCGGGCACGGTTTTTTTATAATCCGCTCGGAAGAAAAGAATAAAAAGAAATACTAAACGGACTCCAAAAATTCCGAAATAAATTTTCACGGGCTTCTAAAATCAAGCCTCATAAGGTGAACATTTATTTGGTACCTAAATGCAATTTTGAAAAATGCACTTTTTTCCTAAATTCAAATAAAACACCGAAAAACTCTGAAATAAAAACTTATTTGATTTTATTATTAAATCCTCAATATTTCTTTATTTTGGGAAAGTCATTTTATTCCCTCTCTCATATTTTTGTAATAGAAATAATTGATGATAAAATAAATCAAATCAAATGAAAATATCGAAATCCCCAACTCTCTCCGTGGGTCATTGAGTTGCGTAGAATTTCTAGGATAAACCAGAATGCAAAAGAAATATGATATGCATTGATGATCTAATGTATAACATTCCAAATTGAAAATTTGGGATGTTACAAACCTACCCCCCTTAAGATGAATCTCGCCCTCGAGATTTGGGTTGGCTAGAAAATAGGTGAGGGTGGTCCTTGAACAAATCTTCCTCTCGCTCCCAGGTGGCTTCATCCTCTGAGTGGTGGCTCCACTGAACTTTGCAAAACTTGACAACCTTGCTGCGAGTAACTCGGTTGGCAAACTCGAGGATCTTGACTGGCTTCTCCTCGTAGGTCAAATCGTTATCCAACTGAATAGTTTCCAAATGCATTGTATCTCTCAACGGTATGTCAGCCATCTCCGCGTGACACTTCTTCAGCTGAGAAACGTGGAACACATCATGAACTCCTGACAATCCTTCGGGCAATTCCAACTTGTAGGCCACTTCCCCCATACGTTCCAAAACTCGATATGGTCCTACAAATCGTGGTGCTAACTTCCCTTTAACTCCAAAACGCTTTGTTCCCCGAAGTGGAGATACTCGAAGATAAGCTCTATCTCCAACTTCGTAAACTGTCTCCTTGCGTTTAGAATCTGCATAACTTTTCTGTCTAGACTGGGCTACCTTGAGCCTATCGCGAATCAACTTCACCTTCTGTTCAGACTCTTTAATCAAGTCAGGACCAAACAACTGACAGTCTCCAACTTCATCCCATGACAACGGTGTCCTACACCTCCTTCCGTATAAGGCTTCGAAAGGGGCCATCTTTAAACTGGTTTGGTAACTGTTGTTGTAAGAGAACTCTGCATATGGCAAATTTGTCATCCCAACTAGATCCATAATCTAGCGCACAAGCTCTCAGCATATCCTCCAAAATCTGATTGACTCTCTCGGTCTGTCCATCTGTCTATGGATGAAAAGCTGTACTGAACTCTAGCCTGGTACCCAAAGTTTCGTGCAACTGCTTCCAGAACTTTGAGGTAAACTGGGTTCCTCTATCTGATACGATACTCCTTGGAACTCCATGCAGACATACGATCCTGGTCATGTATATCTTTGCCAACTTAGCACTGGTGTAAGTGGTCTTTACTGGGATGAAATGAGCTACTTTCGTCAATCGATCAACTACAACCCAAATTGAGTCATAGCCTGAATGAGTCCTGGGCAATCCCGTGATAAAATCCGTGCCTAGCTTATCCCACTTCCATTCGGGTATCGGCAATGGTTGTAACAATCCTGCTGGCTTCTGATGCTCTGCCTTTACTCTCTGACATACATCACAAACGGCTACATACTCCGATATATCCTTCTTCATTCCGGTCCACCAAAAAATATCCTTCAAATCCAGATACATCTTGGTATTTCCTGGATGAACTGAATATGGTGAATCGTGTGCCTCTTGCAAAATCAACTTCCTGATCTCCGGGTCATTGGGCACGTAAACGCGGTCTTCAAACCATAGGGTGTCGTGTTCATCCTCATGAAATCCTTTAGCTTTTCCTTTGCTCAGTTTCTCCTTTATAGCGGCAATCTCTTTGTCAGTTTTCTGAGCTTCTCTGATTCTATCCATCAAAGTTGACTGAATCTCCAATGCTGCTACATAGCCTCTCGGAACTATTCCCACACATAGTTCACGAAGATTATCCGCTAACTCCTTGGGTATTTCTCCCGTCATTAATGTATTGACATGGCTCTTACGGCTTAATGCGTCAGCTACTACATTAGCCTTTCCGGGGTGATAATGCAATTTCATATCATAATCCTTGATAAGCTCCAACCATCTCCTTTGTCTGAGATTCAACTCCTTCTGGGTGAAAATGTACCTCAAACTCTTATGATCCGTGTACATCTCACAATGATTTCCAATGAGAAAATGTCTCCATGTTTTCAAAGCATGCACTACGACTGCTAACTCCAAATCATGCGTAGCATAATTCAACTCATGAGGCTTCAGTTGTCTTGAGGCATATGAAACAACTCCCCCTTCCTGCATAAGCACTGCTCCAAGTCCTCGACGTGAAGCGTCGCAGTACACCTCATAATCTTTGGTCTGGTCTGGCAAAATCAACACTGGTGAGGTAACCAAATGTTTCTTCAACTCATGGAAACTAGCCTCACACTCCTCTGTCCATATGAACTTGGTATCCTTCTTTAATAACTCTGTCATAGGCTTCGCAATCTTTGAGAAATTCCCAATAAATCTCCGGTAGTATCCTGCGAGTCCAAGAAAACTCCAGATCTCTCCAACTGTTGTTGGGGCTTCCCACGTGGTCACGGTATCAACTTTAGTGGGATCAACTGCTATACCTTCTCCAGATATAACGTGTCCGAGGAATCCTACTTCCTTCAACCAAAACTCACATTTGCTGAACTTGGCATATAATTGATGTTCTCTGAGCTTTCCAAGTACCAAACGCAAATGCTCCTTATGTTCCTCTTCATTCTTCGAATAAACCAGGATATCATCAATGAACACTACGACGAACTTATCCAAAAACTCCATAAACACTTTGTTCATCATGTTCATAAAATAGGCAGGTGCATTAGTCAGACCAAATGACATAACGGTATACTCATACAGCCCATATCCGGTAGTAAAAGCTGTCTTCGGAATATCCTGTTCTCGAATCTTCAACTGGTGGTATCCTGATCGCAGATCGATCTTGGAAAATACCTTAGCTCCTTGCAATCGATCAAACAGATCGTTGATCATTGGTAATGGGTACTTGTTCTTGATCGTTACTTCATTCAATCCTCGATAATCAACAACCATCCTTAACGATCCATCCTTCTTCTCCACTAGAAATACCGGCGATCCCCAAGGTGAAGAACTTGGGCGAATATATCCCTTATCCAGTAACTCCTTAATTTGCTTCTTAATTTCCACCAAATCCTTTGCTGGCATCCTATATGGTCTCTTTGATATTGGCCCTATGCCTGGCAATAGCTCAATCAAGAACTCAATATCTCTATCCGGTGGCATGCCTGGCAACTCTTCTGGAAATACATCAGGGAAATCCCTTACCACTGGTACTTCCTCCTGCACAACTCCTGTTAGGCAATTTACTTGGGCCCTCTTTGGCACATGCCGGGATACATACTTGATCCTTCTCCCTTCTGGGGTAGTAAGCAAAATTGACTTACTAGCACATTCAATATTCCCTTCATACTTTGATAACCAATCCATGCCTAATATCACATCCAATCCTTGAGATTCCAATACTATTAGGTCTGAGGGAAAAACATAGTTACCAATCCTTAATGGTAACCGGTCACACCATAGACTAGCCACATACTCTGCTCCGGGCGAGGTTACTAACATGGGTGACCTAAGGGCTTGGGTTGGTAGGTTATACTTATCCACAAATCCCCTTGAGATGTATGAATGCGATGCACCAGTATCAAAAAGAACTAGTGCAGTAAATGACTTAACCAAAAACTTACCTATTACTGCATCGGGCTGAGCTTCAACCTCCTCCACGCTAATGTGGTTCACCTGTCCCCTGTTGAAAGGGTTTGGCTTCTTCCCAGAACTTCCATTGCCATTTTGGCCTTCAGGACATTCATTGGCATAATGTCCTGTCTTCGAACACTTAAAACAAGTGACTTGACTTAGGTCCTTCTTGGCTGGGGTTGAGGGATTGGTGCGGTTCTGGCCGTTGCTTCCTCCATTGCCATTACCATTTTTGGTGCCATTGTGATTGTGCGAGCTACCTCCTCCATGGGTATGCTGAAAGTGTCCTCCCGGTCTAGGGGTAAAACGTGGCTTCTGCTGAGCTCTTAAATTGTACTTTCCTTGTCCATATGTCCTCTTACGATTTTCAATTTGCTGCTGCTTCCCTTCAATCATAAGAGCACGATCTACCAACTCCTGGTAGTTGTTGAAGGTGGCTACCATCAACTGCATGCTCAACTCATCATTCAGTCCTTCCAGAAACTTCTCTTGCTTAGCTGCATCCGTAGCAACGTCATCTGGGGCATAACGTGCTAACTTACTAAATTCCTCCACATACTGGCCAACTGTCCGTCCTCCTTGGTGCAAGTTACGAAACTCACGCTTCTTCATGGCCATAGCTCCTGCTGAAACATGGGCAATACAGAAAGCCTGCTGAAACTGGTCCCATGTGACAGTGTCTACAGGAAAAGTGGCTGTGAAATTCTCCCACCATGATGCTGCTGGTCCTTCTAGCTGATGTGCGGCAAACTTCACCTTCTCCGCATATGTGCATCCTGCTGTGGTCATCTCCCTAGCTATCTTGCGGAGCCAATCATCTCCTACTATCGGCTCGGTGCTACTGGAAAACACCGGTGGATTCAGCCTAAGAAAACGGGCTAAGTGGTCAACAGGTGGTGGTGGTGGTGGGTTGTTGTTGTTGTTGTTGTTGTTGTTCCCCTGATTCTGATTCTGGACTAGCAACTGCATCAATGTGTTCTGCTGCTGGATCAACTGGGTGAGCTCCGGTGGGAAAGCAAATCCGGGGTCACGTATCGGAGGCATCTGTGGGTTTAGAAAAGATGAGATCTAAGAATAGAGGGGGTCTAAAGAGAAAACACTACCCATATGCACATGAGGCAAAACAAACAATTCACTTCAATCAATCAAACAAAGGCATACAATCGATCTAACTATCGCAAAAGTGCTCAGACTACTATATTTACATGGTGGACTACTACTACTGATGAGGTGGTCTACTAGAAATATTCTTCGGTTGCAGATTCCATGATATCTGCTCCAGCTTCATCAACATAGTCATCATCGCTACTATCTGCTTCCGAGTCGGTGCCGTCGATGATGATGTAGTCTTCCGGGCTAATTTCCTGGGGTTCTTCGTCTTCATCTACTGGTGTAGGGCCTCCCATAAATAATCCAATCTTCTTGACCAGGTCCTCATTCTTCTCCACCAATACTTCAATTTCTTCTTCATAATCTTCACGTGTAGCCTTGAGTTCTTCCTCCAGTTCCTTGATTCTAGTCTTAGCCTTCTTCAGATCTATCATGTCGGCACACATCTGGTTCTCCTGTCGTCAAATGTGCTGGTTTAATTCCTGGATAAAAGCTGCGATTGATCTATCCTTCCTGGTGCTGATCATCTCCCAGTGTTCATCTCGGCGCCCACAAATCTGGTAGATAGTATCCTTGAGATCCTTGCGGTAGACTTCTCCAATGCGTCCCATGGCGATGTGAGCTGCCATGCTCTTTCCTAGACTCCAAGTTGGTGCATCAAATGAAAACTCTATGGGCTTAGTGACTGGCATGAACGTCCTGCCTGGAACTTGAACTTGAATCATCCATCGCTCTTCTTCAGGTAAAGTGGCGTTGTAGGTTCCCGTGAAGCTTGGTACTCCTATGTTCAGGTATCTAGTGACTTCCTTCAAGTGTCATCCAAAGGGTGTATCTTCATCCGGTTGTGTGAACTTGTTCCTTGCATCTGCCATCCTAAAGAGTAGAAAAGATGAGAAGTCAGAAGAGAAGAGAGTGAATAGTGATCTAGGTCTTTTAGCTTAGTGGTCGTGTCCTACAGTCAGCGTGTGCTCTGATACCATCTCTGTAGCGACCAGACCTCAAACAGTCTGATCTCTGTGCTCCGGTGTCATCCCTGGATCAGTAATGCTGACACCACATAGTACTCGGAGGATTTATAGCAGAGTAGAAATCACACACTTATTACATCGAGTGTGTCAAAAGAGAACTTATTACAATAAATATGGCTTAAGGCCATCTAATAACGATAACAGTGGACGGCTTGGAAGATAAGTGAGTCCATCAACTCCAACGGCATCACTAAGTATAGAACCACGACCTAAACTCCTTAATCGTCGTCTCAAAAGTCTGCAACATTAACGTTGCAGCCCGAAAACGGGTCAGCACATGGAATATGCTGGCAATGTAACACATAGAGAGTAATGGAATGAAACAGCTATACTATATGCATATTTGGCTGGTGGAAAGCTCTATGGTTACAGTTTTTGCGTAAAGCCAATTTTTCCCTACTTCAAAGGAATAAATTTATTTAACTATCATGGTAGTTGTTAAACATTGAGAATGGTTGACAGCATTCTCAATCCCAATTAAGCATCATCATTAAACATAACCCAACAAAATTAATTTAGAGTAACATGTTGAGATTCACATGAAAATTCAGGTACTAGATACTCAAGATGTCCATAACCAGGGACACAGCTAATCATGATTAGTTTGTTACACTCTGCAGAGGTTTGCGCACTTTTCCCCACAAGACTCGATCGCCTCCGTTTGGTTTCTCGCACTACACGGTGTTTGAGAAGACGGATGACCGAGACATAGTCTTTCAGAAGCGCTAGCACCTTACGATCGGGTAGACCGTACCACCTACATCCCCTACATCTGCTAGTCTACCACTGTAAGAGTTCACACGACTTAGTCAACTATGCTAGAGCCCATAATAGCTTGTGGCTGCACACGGAAGTTTCTAGTATGAATAGTCTTATGATCCCTTTGAGTCTGGGTGGCGGTCCAAAAGAAAACATGCAACTCCTGGAATACCCAGGTGCCTCAATCCACCCAGATGTGTGTTTAAGTTGCCACCTTAGATAAACTATTAATTAACAATCTCACATCTGTCATGGATTTCACTCACCCAATCCACGTCTACTAGCATAGCGTGGCATAATAAGCAAACGTAGAAGTAACTCCCAAAGGTTTGAAAATAAACTAGTAATAGGTACTACCTCATCTACTTCCCATCCCACAATTTAATTAGATCCTAATCATGCAATGTGTGAGGATTGATCTAATGCAATAAAACTGGGTAGTAGAGAAGGTATGATCAAAGTGTTACTTGCCTTGCTGATGATCCGGGAAACCTAGCGATTCGAAGTAACAGGCGGCGCACTCCGAATACTCTATCGCAAACAAACAAACTAGCATACAATAAGTACTCATCTAATGCACAGGTAAAACTCAAATAAGAGATCTAACCAGAAGGTTCAACTTAAGAACTCTGGTTGGCAAAAGAATCAAATCAAACGAAGCAACGAAAGACAAACGGTGAAAGAAAACAACTTCGTTCTAGCAATCTGGATCTAGGGCAAATTTTACAGTAGCAAAACCTTGTTTAAGTTGGTTAAACGGATAGAGGGTTTCGAGACGAATCCCTAGGCGCTTGAATCGCCTGATTCCGATAAACAAGCGAAAAGTTAAACTAAAACGAAAATCGGATCCGAGAAAAAAGAAAAACGAAGAACAGATTAACGAACAAACGTTCGTTATCTGAAACTAAATGATGAACGCGTTCGTTAAAACGAACGAACGAGCGAACGCTCGCTAAATAAAAAAACCGAAAAAACGATCTAAAAAACGAAAACTAGAGTTTTCTAAAAAAACCGAAGCGGTCTCTCTCAGAAAATCGGCGGCGGGGCGGCTACCTCGGCTCGGGCTCCGGTGAAACTCCGGCGGGGCTCCGGGCGGCAGCGGTGGCTATGCGGGGCGGCGGGGCGACGCAGCAGCGGCGGCGGTGGCGGTAGGCGACGTGCGGCGCGTGGCGGCAGCGGCAGCAGCGCAGGCGGCGGGGGCGGGCTGCGGTGCGGGGCGGCGGGGTGAGGAGAGGGCGGCGGTGGGGCGGCTATTTAAGAGAGGGAGGGGGGTTGACTTGGGGAGGGGGTCGGGCGGCGGCGAGGCGGCTCCGGCTCGGACTCCTCCCGAGTCCGGCGGCTACTCGAGCGGGAGGCAGCGGCGGCTGGGCCGGCCTAGCTCGGCTGGGCCCTTGGCCCAGTCGGGCGCGGGTTTTTTTATAATCCGCTCGGAAGAAAAGAATAAAAACAAATACTAAACGGACTCCAACAATTCTGAAATAAATTTTCACGGGCTTCTAAAATCAAGCCTCACAAGGTGAACATTTATTTGGGACCTAAATGCAATTCTAAAAAATGCACTTTTTTCCTAAATTCAAATAAAACACCGAAAAACTCCGAAATAAAAACTTATTTAATTTTATTATTAAATCCTCAATATTTCTTTATTTTGGGAAAGTCATTTTATTCTCTCTCTCATATTTTTGTAATAGAAATAATTGATGATAAAATAAATAAAATCAAATGATCCTATTCTCAAAATTTGAGAGAACTCAAATATGAAAATATCGAAATCGCCAACTCTCTCCGTGGGTCATTGAGTTGCGTAGAATTTGTAGGATCAACCAGAATGCAAAAGAAATATGATATGCATTGATGATCTAATGTATAACATTCCAAATTGAAAATTTGGGATGTTACATTTCCGGTCTGCTTCTTATTTTCCTATTTTATTAAATATTCCAAAACGAAGAAATATTGTCATTAGAACTGTTTTGGAGTCGGTTTACTTACCATACTACGCACCTATTCCTTTTTGGAGTCTGAAACGTTCCGGAAAGTGTCCCTTATGTATTCCTCCTGGGTTACGGTTTCAATAATATTGGTTTCAACATTTATGGTATTACCTGAGATATAATGTTTGATTCTTTGACCGTTCATCACCTTTGGATTTGTGCCTTTGAAGTTGTTGATTTTTATGGCACCGGAACGATAGACCTCCTCGATAACGTAAGGACCTTCCCATTTAGAGAGAAGTTTTCCTGCAAAAAATCTTAAACGAGAGTTGTATAGCAATACATAATCACCTGCATTGAACTCACGTGATGTAGGGTAGAGACCCTAATCGGC
Source organism: Triticum aestivum (assembly GCF_018294505.1). Lineage (NCBI taxonomy): Eukaryota > Viridiplantae > Streptophyta > Magnoliopsida > Poales > Poaceae > Triticum > Triticum aestivum. The sequence goes on along the minus strand of NC_057806.1, from coordinate 511,104,376 downwards.
TGATCTTTCACGAAAGGAGCGGATCCCGGGGAAAACACGAAGAACACGAGGATGAACGGAAGGGAAACACAAGAGGAAATCACTAAACCGACACGAATAAGTCACACATGGGCTAGATCCTCGAGTACATAGAACGATACACGAATCCACGGACAACTAGGGACGATACACGGTAACCGGTTCTTCTCCATGAGGAGGTCTTGAATCCACAAGGGGATCTTCCCTTGAAAAGGGGTCTTGAATCCAAGGTGGATCTTCTCCGAAGAGGCCGCGGTCTCTCACGAGGTGTAGATCCGATGTGGATGAGCGAAGCTCTATCTCTGAGTATGAGCTAAACCAACGCTAACCCTAGCTAGGATGAATGGGGGGGGTCTATTTATAGTCTAAGTGCAAATGGGGGCGAAGTGAAGGGGTACATGGGCCTCGGGCCCGAACACTGTGCGCAGACAGGTACCGGACGTCCGCTGGGGACCGGTCGTCCGTTGTCTCAGGAGCTGCCGGACGTTTGGTGTCCTCCGGTCATCCGCTGGTTCCGCTCTGTGATGGGGGTGCCGGACGTCCGGAGGCGTCGGTCTTCCGCTGACTTTGGTTCGGGTGCAGGTGCACCGGTCGTCCGGTCCGGACCGGACGTCCGCTCGTTTGCTTCGGGTGTCGGGGCACCGGTCGTCCGGCCTGGACCGGACGTCCGCTGGCTGGGACTCGGCTGATGCTTCAGGCGCCGGATGTCCGGTCCTGGCTGGTCGTCCGGTGGCTGGGACTTTTCTAGCAGCCCTTCTTCTTCTCCGTCTTCTCATCCATCTTGCTCTTCCTCTTCTTCTTGTCCTTGCTCCTTAGCTTCTCCATTGTACCTAAGTATGCACAAAGTATCCGTATGAGGTAGTAGCCATGCTTCATGTGCATCGAAGTGGAATTGTGAGAGGAGAGCTGTCACCTCGGTTTCAAGGGCTCCTGCACGTGATCGAGTCATGGGTCCGGTAGGCACTTGATGAGACGATGGTAGGTCCATGGGGATGACCTTGGGATGCTCCGCATCATCTCCCCTCCCTTAGGGAAGATCCGTCCTCGGATCAAAATCTTCATCACCATGGAAGGGAGAGAGATCTTTGACATTGAAGATGTCGCTCACGTTGTACTTGTCGCGCGGGAGGTTGATCTTGTAAGCGTTGTCGTTGTAGCGTGCAAGCACCTTGAAGGGTCCATCCGCTCGTGGTCGAATCTTGGATTTGCGTTCTTGTGGGAAGCGGTCCTTGTGAAGGTGTAGCCACACTCGATCACCAATGTTGAAGACCACATGTTGCTTGTTGAAAGTTGAGCTTGGTCACAAGGCGTTGAACTTGGCGCTCGATGGTGTTTCTTGTATCTTCATGCATCTTCTTGAGACGTGTCACACGCGCACTTGCGTACAAATTGATGCACTCTTGGAGTGGTAGAGGAAGAATGTCCAATGGTGACAATGGGTTGAATCCGTAAACGACCTCGAAAGGCGACTTGCCGGTTGTTGAGTGTCTTGCGCGGTTGTAGGCGAACTCAGTGATAGGTAGGCACTCCTCCCACTCCTTGATGTTCTTCTTGATGAGTACTCGAAGTAGAGCAGAGTGTGTGTGGTTTGTCACCTCCGTTTGGCCGTCGGTTTGAGGATGGTACGCCATGGAGAAGAGTAGCTTGACTCTGAGCTTGGCGCATAGGGTCTTCCAAAAGTAGCTAAGGAACTTGACGTCGCGGTCCAAGACAATTGTCTTTGGCACACCATGGAGACGCAATATTTCCCTTTGGATTTCTTTGGTTTCTTCGGGGTTGACGCGGTAGGGAGCTTTTTTCGGAAGTGGTGCTCCGGGAATGAGGTCGATGCGGTGCTCAATGCCTCGTAGTGGAGGTAGTACCGGAGGTAGCTCATCGGGGAAAACATCTTGAAATTCCTGCAAAAGAGAAGACAACACTAGAGGAAGAGTGTAAGAAGTGTTAGTTTGTGGTGCATTGTCCTTGCACACGAGGACGTAGTGTAGGACACTAGATGGGTTCTCACACACTTCTCTCATCTCACGTTTGGTGGCTAATAGAACTAGGTTCTTGTTTTCGCTCATCGTGGAGGCACTCGATTTTGGCTTGTGGCGCTCACTCTCTTTTTGGTGGCTCGCTCTCTCACTATGATCTCCAGGATGGGTGGCGTGCTTGTCAGCGATCACTTGACTTGGTGACATTGGACGGAGGACATACTCCTTGCCCTTCATTTTAAAGATTTAGTGGTTCGTTAGGCCATTGTGTACGACTCCTCTATCGAATTGCCATGGCCGTCCGAGGAGAAGATGACAAACGGTCATTGGAACGATGTCGCACTCCAAGGTGTCTTCGTAGGCGCCGATCTTGAAGGAGACTTGTACTCGGTGCTCAACTTGGATAGTGCCGGAGTCGCTAAGCCATTGCACTTTGTATGGATGTGGATGCTTCGTCTTTGGCAATTGGAGCTTGGAGCTTGGAGAAAAGTTCTTCACTTGCGAGATTATGACAACTTCCTCCATCAATGATGACCTTGACGGATCGTCCATTGATGCCGGACTTGGTGTGGAATATATTGCATCTTTGGTCTTCTTCTTGGTGATGTTGGAGGGTCAAGACTTTGGAGACAACAAGTGCGGGACTTGAGTCTTCATCAAAAAAGACTTGTTCTTCTTTATTGTTCACTTGGCGGTGCGTGGCGACTTGCTCGAGGGCTTCCATTGCACCTTCGCTCATGGAGTCATAAGTGCCATCGTCGTTGAAGACCATGGTTCTCTTGTTGGTGCACTCGTAGGACTTGTGGCCTCGGCATCCGCAAGTGAAACACTCGAAGGAACTCGTCTTGACGGTCTCATCGGTCGGGGTAGATGATGATGAAGCTCTCGACTTGAAGTTTCTCATAGGAGGATGGCTTGTAGTTGACGAAGCTTTCTTGGAACTTGACTTGTCGCCGGTACTTGGTGATTCTCTAGTTGAGGTAGGAGTTGCCGAAGTCGCGGGAGCTTGATAAGAGGAGCCGTAGGTCTTGGACGAGAACTTGGCATACTTGAAATCATCTTGCACTTGTCGTTCCGCTTTGGTGGCTTGGTGCACTAGCTCGATGAGGTTTGAGTATGGTTGGAAGTCGGCGATCTTCTTGATCGGATGGTTGAGGCCATTCAAGAAGAGTGCCATTGTTTGTTCATCGTCTTCCGTGACATTGGCTCTTATCATTGCAATCTCCATCTCCTTGTAGTATTCTTCAACGCTCTTGGTTCCTTGCTTGAGTTGTTGGAGTTTCTTGAAGAGGTCGCGGTTGTAGTAGGTAGGCACGAAGCGTGCTCTCATGACATCCTTCATTTGTGCCCAAGTTGTGATGGGTGGATCACCTCTTGCCTCGCGGCACTCAATGACTTGTTCCCACCAAATGAGGACATAGTCTTGGAACTCAAGGGATGCCATCGCGATCTTCTTCTCTTCTTCATAATTGTGCAAACGGAAGATCTTGTCAACTTTCAATGCCCATGAAAGGTATTCTTCGGGATCGTTGCTTCTGTTGAACTTGGGCATGGTGAACTTGAGCTTGCCGTAGTGTTTCTCTTCATTGTGTTGGGGTCAGGGATGATGACGCCCATGTTGTAGATGATTGTCCAACTCGTGGTGCTCTTGACGCGGAGGGTTGTCAACCTTGTGTTTCTCTTCCCGCGGAGGATTCCCATTGTTTTCATGCTCTTGATGAACTTGATGGTCTTGGCGAGCTTGTGGAGGAACGCGTCGAGCTCGAGGGGGAACTAGACGATGCAGGAGAGCTTGAAATCGTCGTTCATGAAGTTCTTCGCGAAGTGCTTCCTCTTGTTCACGTGCTTGTCGGCCTCGGTTGGCAACGGCTCGACTCGCATCGCGTAGAGCTTGTTGTGCCTCAAGTGCTTGAGCGTCACGGAATTGTTGTTCTTGACGCTGAGCCTCGGCATCTTGTGCATTTTGGTGTAGACGCACACGTTCTTCCTCTTCATGTTGGCGCTGTTGTTGTCGTTCCTGAGCTAGCGCAAAGGCTTCTTCGGCTTGACGTCGTCGGTGCTCTTGAGAGTTGGTATCCCGAAGCGGATTGAGGTTTTCTTGATGGTCGGTGCGCGCGGCTCGACGAAGAGTGTTCGATGTCGGTGTACTTGAGTCGGAATGGCGACTTGAATGGCTCCTTCTTGAAGTGGAAGAAGATCGGTTGAGCAACAAAGCGCGAATCTCGTCCATACTTGTGTCATTCTCTTGCTTGTGATCGTCGAGCTTGTGGTCGAAGTAGTCCCTTGTACGTTGCTCGGAAAGTCGCAAGTCGGCGGCAAGGTTGTCGATGCGTTCACTCATAGCTTGTTGCTCTTGATGCAAAGCACGTTGTGCACCAAAGAGGTGACTCTTGGTGACGAAGGAGTTCATGTCATCTTGCTCCATGAAGAGTGGGTTGGTAGAAGTACTTGGCCTATCCATCATTCCAAGACAAGTGTGAGTGGTAGAAAGAGAAGAACGAATACCAAATGTACCATGACCGGAGTTGAATGTGAATCGATGATCACTCCAATGTAGGACAAGGAAATAGCCCAATTGGTACGAATTCTTGTCGGTTTCTCACACCTACACAAGTAAAAGCTTATGCTGGAGCTTGGTTAGGATGGTGGCACAATTTTTAATGTGAATGTAAGCAAGATTCAATAAAGTTGGAGAAGATTCGCAAGATGCAATGTAACAAGTAGACCAAGCATATACGGTACACGGAAACACACGCGCAAAAAGATAAGTGGGGTTGTGCAACCAAGGATGAGCCAAAATGTGGTATCCACAAAAATGCTCTTGTTGCACAACACTAGAGAGACGCTAGCACGATTGCACGATAGGCGGATACAAGAACTTGTGCACAACCTACTTAGCAAAAATGCAACGACTTCTATCCCAAATATGTTTGAGGCAAGGTGTTGCTATGATATGATCCAAGATGATCGAGTATGACAATCTTAATGTTGTATGATGCTATGGTTCTTGCTTAAAAGCTCTTTGCTTATCTTTCCTCTTTGCTTAAAAGGTTGGTTGGCTCTTTGATGTTTGAGCTCTTTTCTCATGCAATGCTTGACGAACCAAGATAGCAAGTGAGTATGCGATGACAACTTTGTGACACAAGAGATGATACCAATATAGGCAACAATGATGTATGTATTTACGCTATGGGAAGTATGATCACTAAAGTGCACAAGTCTCGTTGCCGGCAATACTCAATGGCTAGTCTAGATGGGTAAGCAACGCAAAGGAATAAGGCGATGATGGCTATCAATGTAATGGCAAGAGTGATATGTCCAATACCAAGATGAGGTTACCGGTCTTGTTTCCGGTATAGTGTCAAAATGGAGGCACGAATACCAAGTCGTAGTCGAGGTGGTCGTTGTTGATGACGCGTCCGTGGCAAAGATGAGCGGCGGTGATGTCAATGTCGGACCGTACCTAGATAGCCGAAACACAAAAGGATACGGTACCGCAACTCAAATTCTCAAAACCAAAGGCGACCAAAATCGTCGGAGTAGGTAGCGGTAAGTGGTGGTGTGGGTTGGAATATTGGAACGGTTTGCGGAAGTTGGAGGTGGTGTAGCGGATGATGTGGTGGAAATAGCGGTCGTCCGGAAGTGGACGGATGTCCGGTCGCCGGTCGTCCGGTAAGGTCGGACGTCCGGTGCTTCTTGGGTCGCCGGACGTCCGGTGAAGTGACGGTCATCCGGTGGTCGGGGTCAACGCGAAATTTCAGATCCGGGAGGCGGTTTTGGGCGGAATATGGGGAATTTGGGAGGGATTTCGAGGTGGAGATGGTGGGGGACGGCCAGATCTACTTGCAACACAACAAATTCACGGATCAAAACCAACAAAACATCATCAAAACTCACAAAACACAAGAAAATTTTTGGGCTATTTTGTGGGGATTTTCAGATTAGGACGAAAAACAACAAAATCAAGCTAGAAAACGAAGAGGGGGGATCCAAAATCGTGATAAATCTTGCTCTAGATACCAAGATGATGTAGGGTAGAGACCCTAATTGGCCGATCTTTCATGAAAGGAGCGGATCCCGGGAAAAACACGAAGAACACGAGGATGAATGGAAGGGAAACACAAGAGGAAATCACTAAACCGACACGAATAAGTCACACATGGGCTAGATCCTCGAGTACATAGAACGATACACGAATCCACAGACAACTAGGGACGATACACGGTAACCGGTTCTTCTCCCTGAGGAGGTCTTGAATCCACAAGGGGATCTTCCCTTGAAAAGGGGTCTTGAATCCAAGGTGGATCTTCTCCGAAGAGGCCGGGGTCTCTCACGAGGAGTAGATCCGATGTGGATGAGCGAAGCTCTATCTCTGAGTATGAGCTAAACCAACGCTAACCCTAGCTAGGATGGATGGGGGGGGGTCTATTTATAGTCTACGTGCAAATGGGGGCGAAGTGAAGGGGTACATGGGCCTCGGGCCCGGACATGTGTGCAGACAGGTACCGGACGTCCGCTGGGGACCGGTCGTTCGGTGTCTCAGGAGCTGCCGGACGTCCGGTGTCCTCCATTCGTCCATTGGTTCCGCTCTGTGATGGGGGTGCCGGACGTCTGGAGGCGTCGGTCTCCCGCTGACTTTGGTTCAGGTGCAGGTGCGCCGGTCGTCCGGTCCGGACTGGACGTCCGCTCGTTTGCTTCGGGTGTCGGGGCACCGGTCGTCCGGCCTGGACCGGACGTCCGCTGGCTGGGACTCGGCTGATGCTTCAGGCGCCGGACGTCCGATCCCGGCCGGTCGTCCAATGGCTGGGACTTCTCTGGCATCCCTTCTTCTTCTCCGTCTTCTCGTCCATCTTCCTCTTCTTCTTGTCCTTGCTCCTTAGCTTCTCCATTGTACCTGAGTATGCACAAAGTATCCATATGAGGTAGTAGCCATGCTTCATGTGCATCGAAGTGGAATTGTGAGAGGAGAGATGTCACCTCGGTTTCAAGGGCTCTTGCACGTGATCGAGTCATGGGTCTGGTAGGCACTTGATGAGACGATGGTAGGTCCATGGGGATGACCTTGGGATGCTCTGCATCATCACGCTTTTGTATCCTTTTATCATGCCCTCTTATAACTTTTTCTTTAAACGGCTTGGCGTTTTCATAAGCCTGGTTTCTCCATTCATCAAGTGAGCTAATGTCAAATAACCTCTTCTCACCAACAAGTTTGAAATCATAATTGAGCTCTTTAATGGCCCAATATGCCTTATGTTCTAGTTCAAGAGGTAAGTGACATGCTTTACCATAAACCATTTTATACAAAGACATGCCCATAGGATTTTTGTATGCAGTTCTATAGGCCCATAATGCATCATCAAGTTTCTTGGACCAATTATTTCTAGATCTATTAACACTCTTTTGCAAAATTAATTTGAGATCTCTATTACTCAATTCTACTTGACCACTAGACTGTGGGTGATAAGGAGATGCAATTCTATGATTGATGTCATACTTAGCAAGCATTTTACGAAAGGCACCATCAATAAAATGTGAACCACCATCAGTCATTAAATATCTAGGGACTCCAAACCTCGGGAAAAATAACTTCTTTAAGCATCTTAATAGAGGTGTTATGATCAACACTACTAGTTGGAATATCTTCTACCCACTTAGTAATGTAATCAACAGTGACTAAAATATGTGTATACCCATTAGAGGAAGGAAATGGTCCCATATAATCAAAGCCCCAAACATCAAATGGTTCAATAACAAGTGAATAATTAATAGGCATTTCTTGACGTCTACTAATATTACCAATTCTTTGACATTCATCACAAGACAAGACAAACTTACGGGCATCCTTGAAGAGAGTAGGCCAATAAAAACCAGATTGCAATGCCTTATGTGCAGTTCTATCTCCAGCATGGTGTCCTCCATAAGCCTCGGAGTGACACTTTGTCAGGACCCCGATTCCAAGTCACATCGATCTAGCCGGTAACACCTCATATCACTTTGCGGCCTCACGCACGGTATTCCCACGGGTGTCGCCTTACCATGGCCCGGGACCGTTTGCGCCTTTTGGCTCACGTATATGATAGTGTCGCTAGCATCCATATGACAGAGAACCCGGGCCGACATGGCTAGTCGTGAACCCAAAGAGGCACTAACCTATGGGGACAGGCATACATGAATCACATCGAGCATGTCGGTCAGCAGCGTGTGAATCCGGGCTGTAGCACTGGGCTAACAGGACTCCGGGAACCCGGGCTGTAGCAGGCTAGGCAGGACTCCGGATGTCACTGCGTGACATTTTCTCGAAGGGACAGACACAGGAACGAAGTGAAACACATGCAGGCCAGTCAAGTGTCCTAAGCAGTAGTGCTGGGCTAACAGGACTCCGGTGAACCGGGCTGTAGCGGACTACTATGGCTCATGGAAGCACTAGACTACATTTCCCCATAAGAGAGGCTGCCAAGGATAAAAAACTAGATTGTCGGATCCCACACATACCAAGCATTTCAATCATACACACAATATGCTCGATATGTGTAAATACAACATGGCATCACAACATAACTCTACAACTCAAGTATTTATTCATTAGGCTCCGAGGAGCGAGATATTACAAACATGGGTCTCATGACCCAACAATCATAGCATACAAATCAAAGCACATGCGGAAGCTTAACATGTCTGAGTACATACATCTACAAATGAAAAAGGCTAAGAAGCCTGACTATCTACCAGATCTTGCCGAGGGCACAAGATCGTAGCTGAGGTATCAAGCTAAACGTCGAAGCCCACACGGAACTACGAGCGAGACTGACGTCTCTCTGCAAAACATAAAATAGGCAAACGTGAGTACAAATGTACCTAGCAAGACTTACATCAGAACTATCTACATATGCATCGGTATCAATAAAGGGGGTGGTGGGGTTTAACTGCAGCAAGCCAGCTTTGACTCAGTGGCTAACCTGAACTACGACTGCAAGCAACTCTTTGAGGTGGCGCACACGAGTCCACATATTCACCATTCAATACACCATTATGGATCCTCTTCCGTCTCCCTATGAGAAGGCCATCCATAGCACTCACACTTATCTTGCGAGTTTTAGAGTATCCACTTTCACTTGTCTATGAACTGTTATAGGCAACCCAGAAGTCCTTTACCGCGGACACGACTATTCGAATAGATCATTTATAACCCTGCAGGGGTGTACTTCTTCACACAAGCTCTCGCCACTTACCACCATGTACATGTCGTGTATCTCGGCAACCTTCAAGCGGAAGCCTAGCGAGGGAGTCGGCCACGACCTGACTAACCACACAAGTCTCTAGTCCAGGTTTATCGCCTATTCGGGTTCCATCCGCGAGGAGATCCGGCCGGAGTTTCGCTCACAGCCCCAAACGATGTGTGTAGGGTTCCCGAGACACCAAATGTGCGCCCGGTGCACCGTGCCACGGTGTATCTACCACATCATAGCCCACCCCTAGGGTCAGCGCTACGCACGGCCGCCAACACATATCCTACAAACACCAGAAACTAGTTGCAACTCCTGGACAGAGGACAAGGGCAGTTAATAAGTCGAGAGGGTCCATTGGTTTCGGGCCCAATGCGTGGTAGTAGCTATTCATGGATCACAAACACAGATCTTAGTTCCTAAGAACGGTTTTAATGAGACAACCCACCATGTACTCCTACATGGCCTCTCACTGCTACCTTTACCAAATCGTGTTCACACACTTAGCTCACACACTGTAGGACATGTTCATCACCGTTCCAATTCATCCCCGATGAATCAGACCTGACCCAACTCTAAGCAGTAGCAGGCATGACAAACAAGCATGAATGAGTAGGCACATCAGGGCTCAAACAACTCCTACTCATGCTAGTGGGTTTCATCTATTTACTGTGGCAATGACAGGTCATGCAGAGGATAAGGGGTTCAACTACCGCAGCAAGTAATAGATGAATCATTGTTGTCCTAATGCAGTAAAAGAGAGCAGGAGCGATAGAGTGGGATTGTATCGGAATGAACAAGGGGGTTTTGCTTGCCTGGTGTCGTGGTTCCAAGTCTGACAGTAGTGTAGGGGGGTAAGTATGGAGAGGCAAAATCTTAGCTATGGAGAAGTTGTAAGAACGCAAGGTTTACGAGTTCAGGCCCTTCTCGGAGGAAGTAATAGACCTACGTCTCGGAGCCCGGAGGCGGTCGACTGGATTATGAGAGTATGAATTACAGGGGTGCGAACCCTTTACACTAAGGAGGGGGTGGCTTATATAGAGTCCGCCAGACCCCTCCGGCCCTCAGTTATGCAGGGTTTTAAGTACATTAAGATCGGGCGTTACTGGTAACGCCCCTAATAAAGTGCTATGATGACCATAAAAGCTACTTAATGACCGACATTAGCATGCGGAGTACTTTAGGTCTCCTGGCCGTCGGGTGGTTGGATCTTGGTCGAGTGGTTGCTTCTTGGTCGAGTGTCTTCGAGTCCGTCGAGTGAAACACCGCCAAGTCGATTGAAATGTGATTTCTTCTGGAGGTGTCCTTGGGTAGGTCAGTTTGGACAGGTCCATGGCCCTACCCTAGGTACATAGCTTCATCACCTGGCACTTCTGAAGATAATATAGTTCTTCATCAGTGTCATCGATCTCATTGTCGAAACCACGTCTATCGAGAGGGGACAATTACCGGAAAACAAGGAAGAACACAATCAATGCAATGCAACAATTATGATGCATGATAATGACATGGCAATATGCTGTTGATTGAGCTAATGCAACTAGCAACCATATTAAATGAAATTGGTTTGAACCAAGGGTTCAAATTCAAACTCCATATGTGCTTATTTAATTGTCAATTATGCAAATTGCCATGTACAGCAACCTTATGTTGTTCAAACATGCATGCAAATGCCATAAACAGATTCCTTGAATTTTTCTGATAATTTTTCATATATAATTTATCTCATTCTGAGCTATAGATTAATTTCTATGATTTTTTAAAGCTTTAAACATTTTTTGGAATTTCCTGAATTAAATTAAATCCAGAAAATAGCTTATTGCGTTGGCATGACATCAGTGTGACATCAGCAGGTCAACACGCCAGGTCCAGGTCAAACCTGACGTGTGGGGTCCACACGTCAGTGACATAGTTAACTAACAGGGTTAATTAAAATTAAACTAAACCTAATCTAGTTTAGTTAAGGGCTGGGCCCATACGTCAGTGACTCTAGGGGGGTTAGTTAGGCGCTAATGACGGTGCCACGTCACCAGCCACTGGAGTTGGACGCCGGTGACCAAACCCGACGGCGGAGGGTCGCCGGAGTTGCCCGGGACGGCGCTACAGGGGTCGGCTCGACGCGCTGGAGGCACCAGAGGGATGCCCATCCTCGCGCGCATCCAAGGGATCACGCGGGAGGCTGCGGGGTGGCCGGAGACGATGGCCATGGCACCCATGGTGGTGGCCGGAGTTCGGGCGGTTGCGGGGTTGGTGTTGTGGTGTGCAAACGGCCAGTCCAAAGCACCTGAGTTGCTCTACAGCGTGCGGTGAACACATCAGACGCACGCCCGGGACCAAAAGGTCACCGGAGCCACGGCGACGTTGAGCTCAGTCGGCGGCGCATTTCGGTCAGCAAGGGGGCGACGGCTACGGCGATCAAACGGAGCGGGGAAGAGGGGGAAATGATGGTGGAGCTCACAACGATCACGAAGAGGGGCTCGGCTTGCTCGGGGACGGCTTGGCGATGGCGAATCTGTCGATGGAGTCCGGCGGCCGTGCTCGGGGAAGACGACTCGTGGCGGCAATGTGGGGCTCCCGCGGTGGCATGTCTCGGGGTGGAAGAAAGAGGGGGTCGAGGCGGAGCCTCTGGGCCGGTCAGAAAAGCGAGGGAGAGGAGCTGGCCACGGTGGTGCTCGTCGGCGTTCTCGGGCGGTCACGGCGATCGCGGGAGAGAGAGACAGAGGAGGTGAGGAGGACAAGGGAGAGTGAGAGGCAGTCGGGAAGGCTGCGTGGCGTGCACGGAGGCATCCAGGGCGTCGGCGGCAAGCAGGAGCTGGCGAGGCGCGTGCCGGCGCGCGGCGACCACTCGCACTGCGTCCTCCTGGCAAGAGGAGAACGATGAATGGCCACTGGGCCAGTCGGGCCGGTTGGGCTGTCACAGTGCTGGGCCGGTTGGGGCGCTAGGTGGGCTGCGGTAAGTTCCGCGTAGGTTTATGATTCCCTGTTTCCTTTTTGTTTTGTTTATTTATTTATTTATTTATTTGCCACTGATTCCAAATTCAAAACAATTCCAAACCAGTGCCAAACTTTCTGTAAATATTTATGTGGCTTAGATAGGTTTTTTACAAAGGCACACAAATATTTCAGAGGCATTTGAGGATACATTCCATATACTAGGAATATAAATTCAAATTCAAATACAATAGTGGTTTAAATTTAGTGCCCAAAATATTGCTCAAAAATGTTCACTATTTTTGGTTTGGTCTCAAAGCCATGCCAAAAATTATCAAACATTTATGAAGGCATTTTGGAAACAATGAATGCAATTTAAAGGGTTCTTTCCCTTCTTTTAAAATGATTTCTGAGGCTCTCACTTTCCTCATTTCAACTTTTAGAATTTAGACATGATGCACACATGAAGCTAGCTTAGTGCAAAACCAGAAGCTAGGGATGTGACACACTTGCGTAGGATCTGTTCCTGTTCATGCTCTAGTACACAACGTCTAGTAATACCATCTACTCCTTCTTTATAAAGATGTGGGTTATCCCAAACGTAATGTCTCAAATCATAGAAGAACTTTCTCTTTTGCTGGTATGTGAAACTAGGTGGTATAAATTTAGCAACAATATAATTAGCATAATCAGCATACCATGGAGTAGTTCGAGAAGCATTTATGACATCTAATTGTTCATCAGGAAAGCTATCATCAATAGGTAGTGGGTCATCAAGAACATTTTCTAACCTAGACAAGTTGTCCGCAATGGGGTTCTCAGCTCCCTTTCTATCAATAATACGCAAATCAAATTCTTGTAGGAGAAGAACCCATCTAATAAGTCTAGGTTTAGCATCTTTCTTTTCCATAAGGTATTTAATAGCAGCATGATCAGTGTGAATAGTTACTTTAGAATCAACAATATAAGGTCTGAACTTATCACAAGCAAATACAACTGCTAAAAATTCCTTTTCAGTAGTAGCATAATTTCTTTGGGCATTGCCTAGAGTTTTACTAGCATATTGAATAACATTTAATTTCTTATCAACTCTTTTTCCTAGAACAACACCTACATCATAATCACTAGCATCACACATAATTTTAAAGGGCAAATTCCAATCAGGTGGCTGAACAATAGGTGCAGAAATTAATGCTTTCTTAAGTATTTCAAATGCTTCTACACAATCATCATAAAAGACAAAAGGGATATATTTTTGTAATAGGTTAGTCAGAGGCCGAGAAATTTTTGAGAAGTCCTTAATGAACCTCCTATAAAAACCAGCATGACCGAGGAAGCTTCTTATACCTTCAATGTCCTTGGGACATGGCATCTTTTCAATAGCATCAATTTTAGCTTTGTCAACTTTAATACCTCTTTTAGAAATTTTATGCCCCAAGACAATACCCTCATTAACCATAAAGTGGCATTTCTCCCAATTAAAGACAAGATAAGTTTCTTCACATCTTTGCAAAACTCGATCAAGGTTGCTTAAGCAATCATCAAAAGAGGATCCATAAATGGAGAAATCATCCATGAAAACCTCACATATCTTTTCACAAAAGTCAGAGAATATAGCCATCATCCATCTTTGAAAGGTAGCAGGTGCATTACATAAAACAAAAGGCATACGTCTATAAGCAAAAGTACCGAAAGGGCAAGTAAACATGGTCTTTGTTGAAACATCAGCTGACACAGGTATTTGAGAGAAGTCAGAGTAACCATCCAAAAAACAAAAATGTGTATGTTTGGATAATCTTTCTAGCATTTGATCAATAAAAGGTAAGGGGTAATGATCTTTTTAGTAGCCTTATTTAATTTGCGGAAATTGATTACCATCCTATAACCTGTAATAATTCTTTGCGGAATCAATTCATCTTTATCATTAGGAACAACATTAATACCTCCCTTCTTAGGGACACAATGAACAGGACTTACCCACTGACTATCAGCAACGGGATAAATTATACCTGCCTCAAGGAGCTTTAATATTTCCTTTCTTACCACTTATTTCATCTTAGGATTTAGCCGTCGTTGGTGATCAATAACTGGTTTGGTGTCTTCCTCCTAATTTATGTTGTGTTGACATAGAGTGGGACTAATGCCCTTAAGATCATCAAGAGTATATCCAATAGCAGCACAGTGCTTCTTCAGAATTTTTAATAATTTCTCTTCCTCCTTCTCTGAAAGGTTAGCACTAATAATAACAGGATATATTTTCTTTTCATCAAGATAAGAATATTTAAGAGTATCACGTAACGGTTTAAGCTCAAACACAGGATCACCCTTGGGTGGAGGAGGATCCCCTAGGATTTCAACATGCAAATTGTGTTTCAGAATAGGTCCCTATTTAAATAATACTTCATCTATTTCCCTTCTTTCATTCATAGAAGCAAGACCAATAATTTCATCTTTACTAGGCAATTCTTTATCATGGGGTTGTATATGAAATTTAGCAAAATTAAACTCATGAGACATATCCCCTAAACCAATAGAAACAATATCCTTATTGCAATCTATCTTAGCATTGATAGTATTCAAGAAGGGTCTACCAAATATAATGGGACAAAAGCTATCTTGAGGGGAACCAAGATTAAGAAAATCAGCAGGATATTTAGCATTCCCACACAAGAGTTCAATGTCTCTAACAATCCCAATTGGTGAAATAGTATCTTGATTAGCAAGCTTAATGGTAACACCAATACCTTCTATCTCAGCTGGTGCAATATCATGCATAATTTCTTTGTATAAGGAAATAGGTATTGCACTAGCACTAGCACCCATATCACACAATCCATGATAACAATGATCTCCTATTTTAACAGAAATAACAGGCATGCCTATCACAGGTCTATGTTTATCTTTAGCACCAGGTTTAGCAATTCTAGCAGTCTCATCACAGAAATAAATAACATGCCCATCGATATTATCAGCCAGGAGATCTTTAACAATAGCAATATTAGGTTCAACGTTAACTTGCTCAGGAGGTGTATAAGTTCTAATATTACTTGTACGAACTACAGTTGAAGCTTTAGCATGATCCTTTATTCTAACAGGGAAAGGTGGTTTCTCAACATTAGCAGTGGGAACAACATGATCATTATAAGTGATAGTCTTTTCTTCAACTTTAATAGGTGCAACTACTTTTGTTTCAATGGGAGGATTATATTTAAACCACTTCTCCTTGGGGAGATCAACATGAGTAGCAAATGATTCACAGAAAGAAGCTACTATCTCAGAGTCAAGTCCATATTTAGTGCTAAATTTACGGAAAACATCGGTATCCATAAAAGATTTTAACACAATCAAACTTGGGTGTTATACCTGACTCCTTACCTTCGTCAAGATCCCAATCTTCAGAGTTGCGTTTAATTCTCTCCAATAAATTCCATTTGTATTCAATAGTCTTCATCATAAAGAAACCAGTACAAGAAGTATCGAGCATGGAGCGATTGTTGTCACAAAGCCGAGCATAAATTTTTTGAATAATCATTTCTCTTAAGAGCTCATGATTGGGGCATGAATATAACATTGAATTAAGCCTCCCCCAAGCTTGAGCGATGCTTTCTCCTTCGCGAGGCCAAAAATTATATATATAATTACGATCATGATGAACGAGATGAATAGGATAAAACTTCTGTTGGAATTCCAATTTCAACCGTTTGTAGTCCCATGATCCCATATCATCACATAGCCTATACCATGTCAATGCATCTCCCTTCAAAGATAAAGGGAAGACCTTCTTATTGATAACATCATCGGGCATACCTGCAAGCTTAAATAATCCACAAACTTCATCAACATAGATTAAGTGTAAGTCGGGATGCAATGTTCCATCTCCTGCAAAAGTATTAGCTAGCAGTTTCTCTATCATACCCGAAGGAATTTCGAAGTAAAAAAATTTCATTTTCATTAGGTCCAGTAGGTTGAGGAGCAACTATTTGCTCTACCGGTCGGGGTGAAGATACCCGGACAAGCCCTCAAAGGATTACTTTCCATAGTAACAAGTGACAGTAAATTTCAGCACACTATATAAATTTTTCCTTACCAAATTCCACCTACCAAAGGCGCTTCACTCCCCGACAACGGCGCCAGAAAAGAGTCTTGATGACCCACAAGTATAGGGGATCTATCCTAGTCCTTTCGATAAGTAGGAGTGTCAAACCCAACGAGGAGCAGAAGGAAATGATAAGCGGTTTTCAGCAAGGTAGTCTCTGCAAGCACTGAAATTATTGGTAACAAATAGTTTTGTGATAAGGTAATTGGTAACGAGTAGCAAGTAATAAAAGTAAATAAGGTGAATAAATATGGCCCAATCCTTTTTGTAGCAAAGGACAAGCCTGGACAAACTCTTATATGAAGTAAAGCGCTCCCGAGGACACATGGGAATTATTGTCAAGCTAGTTTTCATCACGGTCATATGATTCGCGTTCGGTACTTTGATAATTTGATATGTGGGTGGATTGGTGCTTGGGTGCTGTCCTTACTTGGACAAGCATCCCACTTATGATTAACCCCTATTGCAAGCATCCGCAACTACAACAGAAGTATTAAGGTAAACCTAACCATAGCATGAAACATATGGATCCAAATCAGCCCCTTACGAAGCAACGCATAAACTAGGGTTTAAGCTTCTGTCACTCTAGCAACCCATCATCTACTTATTACTTCTCAATGCCTCCCTCTAGGCCCAAACAATGGTGAAGTGTCATGTAGTCGACGTTCACATGACACCACTAGAGGGATGACAACATACATCTCATCAAAATATCGAACGAATACCAAATTCACATGACTACTAATAGCAAGACTTCTCCCATGTCCTCAGGAACAAACGTAACTACTCACAAAGCATATTCATGTTCATAATCAAAGGGGTATTAATATGCATAATGGATCTGAACATATGATCTTCCACCACGTAAACCAACTAGCATCAACTACAAGGAGTAATCAACACTACTAGCAACCCATAGGTACCAATCTAAGGTTTGGATACAAAGATTGGATACAAGAGATGAACTAGGGTTTGAGATGAGATGGTGCTGGTGAAGATGTTGATGGAGATTGACCCCCTCCCGATGAGAGGATAGTTGGTGATGACGATGGTGATGATTTCCCCCTCCCGGAGGGAAGTTTTCCCGGCAGAACAGCTCTGCCAGAGCCCTAGATTGGTTCCGCCAAGGTTCTGCCTCATGGCGGCGGAGTCTCATCCCGAAAGCTTGCTTATGATTTTTTCTCAATGAAGGACTCCATATAGCAAAAGATGGGCACCGGAGGGCCACCAGGGGGCCCATGAGGCAGGGGGCGCGCCCAGGGGGGTAGGGCGCACCCCCACCCTCGTGGCCAGGGTGTGCCCCCCCTCTGGAACTTCTTGCGCTCAGTATTTTTTATATATTATGGAAATAGCTTCCGTGAAGTTTCAGGACTTTTGGAGCTGTGCAGAATAGGTCTCTAATATTTGCTCCTTTTCCAGCCCTGAATCCCAGCTGCCGGCATTCTCCCTCTTCATGTAAACCTTGTAAAATTAGAGAGAATAGGCATAAGTATTGTGACATAATGTGTAATAACAGCCCATAATGCAATAAATATCGGTATAAATGCATGATGCAAAATGGACGTATCAACCTCCCCCCCCCCCCCCGACTCACTTCGACATGGCGGGCTACGCCCTTGGGGCGATGGCGCTTCCAGGCCAAGCAGACGAGCTCCACGCACGCAGCTGCCGCTGGGCCCATCCCCAATGGTGGAGCTAGCCAGAAATCTTTGGGGGCGAAACACAAATCATCAGTGTTTGGGAGAAAAATTCTAATATAGGTCTCCCTAAAAAAACTTCTTCAGAAAAATGATCCAAGGCTAGGGGGGCATCGCCCCCCTGGCCCCAATATAGCTCTGCCAGTGCCCGTCACTATGACCTTCGAGTGGTAAGTGCACTCTTCTATGTTTATTTTTCATGCGGTAGCTTTAGCTAAACAAAGGTAATTTCAAGTCACTAGTTACAGTTCATACTCTTTTTAATTCCATGTTACTCGAAAGAGGTGAAGACCGTCACGATTGCAGATGTCATCCCAGTGGGATGGGAGCAGGGGAAGGTCTATTACGGCCATGCTTAGCTCACTTGCCCTACTCTCATCTTCATTGTCTCAGGGGTTAGCTGCAGAAGGAGAAGAAGAAGATGTAGTATGTCGATTTCTATGTTAAGGTAGCAATCAATTAGTGCGAGCGCCGGCTGGCCTTAAGCCGGTTGTGTTAGAGCATATCCAGCTGTTGCGCCCCCAAGACGCGCCGAAAACCACCGCTTGAGGGCGAGCCGGCGCTATTTTAGGCTTGGGTGCTAGTGCATTCCCAACCGCCGCCCCCAGGTCGCCCCCAGGCGTCGATATCGGCCCAGTATCGGCGCTTTCAGTCCATTTTTGGCGCTGGATTGGCCCAATTTCCGGCGCAAAACGGCCCACGTGTTTCGGCGTGTTTCGGCGCTCATTCAAATAAAATCATCACAAATAATAAAAACACTCATATTTCATTGCACGTCCAGCTAGGCGTTGCCCTTGAGCCTCCATAGGTGCTCCACTAGATCCTGCTGCAGCTGATGATGCACCTGTGGGTCTCGGATCTCCTGGCGCATGTTGAGGAAGGCCGTCCATGTTGCAGGGAGCTGGTGATCCACTTGGGCAAGAGAACCCTGCCTATAATATGGTTCGGTGTCAAACACTGGCTCTTCCTACTCGCTCTTAATGATCATGTTGTGCAAAATGACACAACAAGTCATGATCTCCCACATTTGATCTTTCGACCAAGTCTTAGCGGGGTACCGGACAACAGCAAATCGAGATTGGAGCATGCCAAATGCTCGCTCGACATCCTTCCTGCAAGCCTCCTGAACCTTTGAAAAGTGAGAGTTCTTGCCTCCTGGCACAAGGCTTGAGATAGTCTTCACAAATGTTGACCATCTCGGATAGATGCCATCTGCTAGGTAGTACCCCTTGTTGTATTGGTGCCCATTGATCTCGAAGTTCACCAGAGGATAATGGCCCTCAACGAGCTTGGCAAAAACAGGAGAGCACTGCAGCACGTTGATGTCATTGTGAGTTCCTAGCATACCAAAGAAAGCGTGCCAAATCCAGAGGTCCTGTGTGGCCACTGCCTCAAGTATCACACTGCGAGCTCCTTTGGCACCTTTGTACATCCCCTGCCAAGCAAACGGGCAGTTCTTCCATGCCCAATGCATGCAGTCGATGCTTCCAAGCATACCAGGAAATCCTCTTGCTTCATTCTGTGCCAGGATCCGAGCAGTGTCTTCAGCATTGGGTGATCGCAAGTACCTTGGTCCAAACACTGCCACCACAGCCATGCAGAACTTGTAGGTGCACTCAATGATCGTGGACTCGGCCATGCGCCCATAGTCGTCGAGTGAATCACCTGGAGCCCCGTATGCAAGCATTCTCATAGCTGTCGTGCACTTCTGGATTGAGGTGAATCCAAGTGTGCCGGTGCAATCCTTCTTGCACCTGAAGTAGTTGGCGTACTCCCTGAGTTCATTGACTATCCTGAGGAAAAGCTTTTGGCCCATCTGATAACGGCGCCAGTAAACTTTGTCGCCGTGCAGTGGAGCGTCGGCAAAGTAGTCGGAGTAGAGCATGCAATAGCCTTCGAGCCGATGATGGTTCTTTGCTTTCCGTCGCCCCGGCGCCGAGTCGCCTCGCCTCGGCTTTGCATCACCGGCAAGCAAGCCGGCCAGGACGGCGAGGACCATGAGGTGTTCTTCGTCCTGGGCGGCGGCGTCGGCTTCCTCCTCGAGCAACGCCGCGAGCACCTCCTCGTCGTCGGAGTCCATCGCGGTCGGGGCAGGCAAAGCACCGAACACGTAGCCGGCGTCGTGCGCAGACTCGTCGGCGGGCGCCGGAGCGGCGAGGGAAACTCGGGGAAAGTGGGGGGAGAGGGCATAGGGGCGATCTTTCTTTGTTTCACGACGAGGAATGGCAAGATAGCGGCGGCGGCGGCGGAGAGGTGGCTTGCGACACTAGGATCGGCAAGGTGTCGGGGAAGGAGAGGGGAAAATGGGGCGAATCAGTGTGACTTTTCGCCTGACAGTGGGGACCCGGGCAATTTTCCCTTCCGTCGGCGCCACCAAGCGCCCCCAGTGCGCCGGGTTCGGCCTGGGCGCGCCGGGTCAGAAAACGGGCCGATCCGGTGGATTTCGGCGTCTTGGGGGCGCGACTGGGCCGTTTTTTCGGCGCTGACGCTAAAAAAAGCGGTCTGGGGGGGCGTCTTGGGGGCACGGCTGGAGATGCTCTTAGATTTGTTTTCTGCAATGTCGTACTGTGATGAGGCATGTAGTTGGCTAGGATCAAAGCTCTGAAGTGGCTATGTAGACTGTAGGAGGGGACGGATCCATAGATCACCTAACGACAACTACAAGCATTGAAGCGAGCCGATGGCGCGTCTCCATCATCGCCCCTCCCTCGCTGGAGCTGGGCAAAGCTTGTTGTGGTAGACAGTTAGGAAATCGTTGTGCTAAGGCTCCATAGGACCAGTGCACCCGAACAACAATTGCCGCCGTTGAAGGGTAGCATAGATCGAAAGGATCAAATCCGAAGACACACGAACTTAGACGAACTACGGTAAGATCCAAGAAAATCCACCAATGACATATCCACCGGAGACATAGCTTCACATGCCCACCGACGATGCTAGACGCACCACCAGAACAGGGACTAGGTGGGGAGAACCTTATTCCATCTTTAGAAAGCCGCCGCCGTCTCGTCTTCCTGAATAGGACACAAACCCTAACAAAACTTGAAGAAACATCTACAAACGGAGCCCTCCCGCCGGCAAGGGCCGGGATTCACTGCGCCGCCATGGCCCTAAGGCCACCGGAGACAAGACGGACCGGCGGCGGAGCCGACGGGAGACAGAGGAAACCTAGCCTTTTCTTTTCTTGACTGGGACTTGATTAGGTCTCATTCGACTAAGATCTAGCCACATTCATCAAGCAACTGTTTCTTTAGCAGTGCAAGCTCATGCCGGTTCAAATAATGCAATGTTTTAATGTTATCTAGTTGCAAGTCATCGGAGGGGAACTTTTGGTCTATGGGACATATGCACCCTATATGGGAAATTTTTTTAGTAATTCAACAAAAAGTCGAAAATTCCTGAAAATATTTTTGAAATAAACTTGACCTTCTGTTGTATTCGTGAGAAAAAAATCCATGAAAAAAATATCCCTTTGACTTCTTTTCAAAAAAGACAATTTTTTGGCTAAAATAGTGTGAATAGTGACCTATAATAGCAAATAAATTTTGTCTTTTTTGCTGTGAGGTCAACTTTTGTTTTTTTTCGTCAGGATTTTTATACTAGTGCAAAAGTAAGTCAAGTATTTTGTCAAAATAGTTCTTACCTATTTTGACTTTTTATTAGAAAAATTAAAAATAAATCCCCATATAGGGTGCATATACCACCAGGAACACAAGTGTATTTCCCAGTCATCATGTTATGTTCCTACCTCTCATCTTTACCTGTCACTCGCCTTGGCTCCACTCCACTTCTCTTATCCGTACCATGAAGTTTTTTAATCATGTCCTAAATATCCCTCCCATGTTTATCACCGTGTGTA